>NW_015644353.1:663923-667929 GCF_001515625.1 Sinocyclocheilus rhinocerous
GACACAGACACAGACACAGACAGACACACACACACACACACACACAACCTTTCTCTGACCTAATGATGTTGTCTGTATTGTTTACTGCCATGAAAAAGTGAGGAAAAAAAGCTGCAACTGCACTAGAATTTTTTTTTTCAAAGTTGTAAGTGAAACAGATTATTGGAGTACAAGAAAATGCAATTTCAGACTTTTTTCCTTAAAAAAAATCCTGTTTAAATCAGTGTTACCTGACAATTCTTTGTAATTTTTTTTGTGTAATTTACTATCAATTTCTGAGTAAAAAATGGTTTCAACACTAATGGTTTTTTTCAGTGTGGAGTTTCCAAGAAACAAACAAACAAACAAAAAAAAATTAATATGAGATCTCCTTCAAAGAGCTTCAGAAACTTTCAGAATTTAGTTGGTCCTGCACCTACAAAAAAAAAAATGTAGAAACAAATTTTACTCATAAATTGCTTGTGAATTTTACAAATAATTACAGAGAATCAGCAAGTAACAATTTGAATTAAACACATTAAAAATTAAACCAAAAAGACTAAAATGGTATTTTCATGTAAAACCTACTCCAATAAGCTTTGTTATATTTGCAGCTTTGAATAATAATATTTTACAGTGTGTTTTGGTTGATCGTAGTGGCTAATACAAAGTTTCCTATGACAATGTACTGTTGTTTTTGTACATGTGGAAACACTTATACATTGCTGTTTTGGCAGAAACTATGAATACCATGGTACATTTTCATAAGTGAAGTGAAAGTCTGTATGAAACTAGGAGTTTAAATAAATCTTAACAATCTACATTACGTTTAGAACCCTTCAGTTTATTGGATGATGTTGATTTAAGGCAACATGCAATGCTTGTTTGAGGTTGATTCATGAGCATTTACTGATAGATGAAGGCATTGCTCTGTTTTCTGAATTATTGCATCACTGTTTTGGTTTTTAACTAATATTACTGGCATTTCGGTGGTGTGTTTACTAAGTGCAATGAATGACACCCTTTTCAAAGTGACAAGACTTATTTGACCTGCTGAAATCAGTACAAACGGATGGTCTGAGTCACAGTTATAAAGCGGATCACGCATGCAGGCGCACACGCTGTCAGACAGGGACAACATGCAACTCTTCTTTACACAACCTGAGGAGAACTGCCAAAGAGATTATCGTTCTCTTATGTCTCACGTACAGTTAGGTCCAAAAGTCTGAGACCTAGAATGCTTCTCGTACTAATTTAATACACTTTTCACAAATTGTATTATCAAGATTTGAGAGAGAGATTTAGGTTTAAAATGAACATAAAACGTGAGAATATCTCAGTATTTCTTGCATGTCTCTCAACAACACTGAAACTATATAAACTAAACCCGATGCTCGTGTTCTCCAGCAGGATCTGAGATGATCCAAAGAGCATCTTGAGCTTCATGCAGTGGAAGAAGAACGCCTTTATTTCTGTAGCACTTTATACAGATTGTGTCAAAGCAGCTTTATGGTGTTAGAGGAAAACAATGTTTCTGTGATGCAAACAAAATCCAATTCTGCTGTAAAGCAGCTCTAAAAAGAGGACAATAAAAATAAAGAAAAACAGTAATTTTTTCAGTTAAAGTCAATTCATTGTTGATTCAGTTCAGTTTAATAATAGTGAAAGTTTCATCTAAGCATCAGTACCAAATCAGAAATATTTAATCTTCATTTTACATCATACATAATTTTAAAATGCTCAAACTTCCTTTATTTCTAGGGTTAAATGAACATAATCCTAGATTGTGCTGTCAGACTTTCGAGCTCGACCGTAGCACAAGCAATAGTTTGTGTTGTTCGGTAAGTTTGTTTATATTTATATTTATATTTGATGTCGTGTTTGCAACTAAACCAAACAAATAAAAATTTTTTAATGCTGAACAACCCTTTTTATGTCTTTCTGTAGTAGCCATGCCAGAAAAATTGCACCGTCGTTTACTCGTCAAATATTGACATCTATAAAAACCAATTCAGTTATTTGCCCAAGCAAACCAAACACGCTCTTTGCCTTTTAGACGTTATTGATTGCCTTCATAGAAATACTGGCTTTTTCTAAGAATAATGATCAATTAGTTGTCAAGTGATAAGAGACTGTATGACATAGAGACAGTGAAATATTGTAATATGTGACCTTGGAGCACAAAAGCAGTCGTAAGTCGCTGGGGTATATTTGTAGCAATAGCCAACAATACATTGTATGGGTCAAAATTATACATTTTTCTTTTATGCCAAAAATCATTAGGATATTAAGTAAAGATCATGTTCCATGAAGATATTTTGTAAATTTCCTACCGTAAATATATCAAAACTTAATTTTTGATTAGTAATATGCATTGCTAAGAACTTCATTTGAACAACTTTAAAGATGATTTTCTCAATATTTAGATTTTTTTGCACCCTCAGATTCCAGATTTTCAAATAGTTGTATCTCAGCCAAATATTGTCCGATCCTAACAAACCATACATCAATGGAAAGCTTATTTATTCAGATATGATGTAGAAATCTAAATTTTGAAAAATTGACGCTTATGACTGGTTTTGTGCTCCAGGGTCACATATCGGTCTGGATTTGCTCATCAAAGGGATACAGAAGAACATGTCAAATATTAGGGGTTGTTTGCTTTATTGATGTTTGACATGACCTTTGTCCTTTTTCAAGTCCTCTCATTAAAGCACACATGAAGTAATAGATAAAATATTTATTTTTAAAAATACACGCATTCAGCAAAATTACAATGTACAATACAGTACAGATTTCCAAGCTATCTCACCTATAAGAAAATAGTCCTTTATTAAAAAAATCATAGAAATTAGTCTCAGTGAGTTTTTGCTCCTTCAACGAGCCTTAGCTTTAATATCGTGCCATAAGTTACAGTATCATTTTTGTCAAAGAAAAAACAAACACCACACGTTGATCGGATTTGCATGGCTTGATTCGTATTAACTACGCAAAATAACATATAAAGTGCACTTGCAGATTCCCTACACTATGCATCACTAGGAAGTGCTTCAAACTAAACAAACTGAGAACATAAGACACAATAAACATGGCAAAAATACACCTGTAACGTACAATGTAGGTTATTGTACTGTCTGTAGATTACTGTACTGCTTTTGCAAAGGCGCTATATAAATAAGACTTATTGTTATTATTATTAATAATAATAATAATACAAATAAAAGAACAGAATAAAAGCATCTTAAAAAGAAAGCCAGTACATACATGTAGTTGCATTTGCTGGTGCTTAGCGTAAACAGTCAAAATAAGCTTCGAGAACTATTGTGATATAATAAAATATATTAGATACTAATGCAGCACTTTCATTTGCTGTCAGACCTTTTCTGGGACGTGTGGCAATATCTAAATGTTTACTGTCATGTTGGGTAACCGTGCTGAGTCAGGCCTAAGCGTGGCTTTTACAGTGGCTTTGATTTCCCTGAGTATTTCAACATCTATAAAAACCCATAACGAATAAACTTTGCTTAGACAGAAAGCCTCGATTAGAGCATATTTCGCCTCTTCCTGATAAAGCAGATAAATAGGTGAACTGTTAAATGGTTAGTTCACCCAAAAATGACAATTAGCCCATGCTTTACTCACCCTCAAGCCATCCTAGGTGTGTATGACTTTCTTCGTTCAGACGAATCCGGTCGGAGTTATATTATTAAAATTTTCCTTGCTCTTCCAAGCTTATAATTGCAGTGGGTGGGTGTTTCTGTTCAACAGTCCAAAAGACGTCAAATAAAGTGCATCCATCCTTACGTCATCGGCGGAAGTGAGAGAAAAGTGTTTAAATATGGATATTTTTCTTACAAAAACACATCGATTCGCTACAGGAGGCCTTTATTCTCCCCCCGGAGCCGTGTGAGGCACATTTTATTATGGATGCATGCACTTTATTGCACTTCTTTTGGACTGTAGAACATGAACACCTGCCCACTGCCATTATAAAGCTTGGAAGAGCCAGGACAATTTTTTATATAAC
>NW_015644353.1:669585-681197 GCF_001515625.1 Sinocyclocheilus rhinocerous
GGGTATATACATTGTATGTGTCAAAATTATTGATTTTTCTTTTATGCCAAAAATCATTAGGATATTAAGTAAAGATCATGTTCCATAAAGATAAAATTGTAAATTTCCTACCGTAAATATATAAAAGCTTCATTTTTGATTAGTAATATGCATTGCTAAGAACTTCATTTGAACAACTTTAAAGGCGATTTTCTCAATATTTTGATTTTTTTGCACTCTCAGATTCCAGATTTTCAAATAGTTGTATCTCAGACAAATATTGTCCTATCCTAACAAACCATACATCAATGGAAAGCTCGTTTCATCCCCTATGACTGGTTTTGTGGTCCAGGGTCACATAGTAGGATGCCTTGAGGGTGAGTACATCACGGGCTCATTTTCATTTTTGCGTGAACTAACCCTTTAAGTCACGTAATTGTTCTTTATGTGCACCCGCAGGACTCGACGATCATGTCCGGGATGTCGGTCTTCACGATGGTGTGCTGCGAGTTGGAGTAGACCATGGAGAGCGGCCGTCTTTGGATGGGAACGCAGCAGGACGACACGGCCGTGTGGATGCCGTTAGCCTTCAGTTGACTGAAGACGGTGGCGTGGAATGAAGAGGCGATGCCGGGCGAGCCGGATAAATGCTGCGGACACTGTCCCATGCAGTAGTTCATATGGTAGCCCTCAGGCGCTATGATCCAGTCCTGCCACTGTATGTCGCGGAACTTGATGTAGAAGTCTTTTTTGCAGCACACACTCACGTCGTCGCCGCATTGCAGCGAGCGTTTGCTCAGCGCGTGTTTGTTGGTGTCTTCACGCAACTGCACCTGCGCGACTAGGAACGGCTGGTGCGAGGAGTCGCCGGATGCTTCGTGACTGCACAGGTTTCGACCGCTGTCTTCGCAGTGCACCTCTAGACGGAGCCTCCGCTGACCGCCGTCCAGAAAGGCCTGCAGGGCGCCGGTGACCGGGAACGTGTGCCATCCGCCTCGTGACACATCCACGCTTCTCTGGAGCAGCAGCGTGCGATTAGCGCCGCTTGACGCCGGCAGGGAGATTTCTGCGTTTACACGGCCGCCGTGATGAGGCGCATCGGCTGGACGCACGTAAAGCCACAGCGACGACTGCAGCACCTGAACGCTGTGACCTTTCTCCTGCAGGAACTGGAACGACAGACTGGTGTCGGTGCCGGCAGAAACCCGGTCATCTGGAGAGAAATCAGACACAGGTGCTTAGAAGAAGTGCTTATTTTGCGAGCGGAAGTAAGATGGTTTTTTGTGAATGTGCCAGACACTGTAAAAAATCAAAAGTTGAGAAAACTTAAAAGTTTAAGGCAACCAGCTTCAGTAGATTTTTTTGTGTTTTATCAACTTGTTGTTTTCAGTTTATACAACAAAAAGTTGAGAAAACTCAAAAATCTCCTACAAAAACGAGTTGAGAAAACTTCTGCTGAAGCTGGTTGCTTTAAACGTTTACATTTTCTCAACTTTTAGATTTTTTACAGTGTACGTAAATAACTATGCTATAAAAATATATATATTTTTAAAATTGTAAATAAAGATTATAGAAAAGATTTTATAAGAAAATTATATTATTACAGTCTTTATACTTCACAATTTCATGTTTAATTCGTTTCAATTTCGTTGTAATTCATTTTTTAATTTAAAAAGTAATTTTTGAGTGATTTTTTTTAAAATAACAAACTGCAATCTGTTTATGATTAATGAAAATTATTTTATAAATTAAAGTTATATGATGACAAAAACAGTTTGCATTATCAAGCAGCATAACCACTGATTTTGTACAGCTAAAATAACTAAGCCATAATACCGGAAGTCCAGCACATTCCTATTACTAATGGCCACGCCCACTCTTAAGTCAAAAAGGAGGTGGATTGGAACAACATTCTAATATTTAGTTCACATGCAGTTTTCAGCGTGTAGATATGTATGTAAAATGTTTAATGTATAGTTTGCACGTGCTCGAGGTGTGCAGGTACCAAACGTTTAAAAATGCTTTTATGAACGATTTAGAGGCACAGAGAGTCAGATGTACCCACCTTTTAGTTTGTAGATATGTATATAACATTGTTTAGCGTAATTTCAGTATTTTCATAGTTGAAGAAACTGGATCTGAATATGCTTTCTGCCTGGTAAAACCAATATTTACATACGGGGGCGTGTGCGCTTAACAATTTACAATCAACTTTTATGAACGACTTATATGTCAGATGTACACACCTTTCAGTTTGTAAATATGCATATACTATATTTTAATGTATAGTTTGTTTTAACCTTCAAGAACGCATGTTAAGTCGTTAGTGTGAGGATTTGTGCGCACTTACCAATTTACACTGAACGTTTTAAGAATGCTTCTATAAACGGATTATAAGTCAGATGCACTCACCGACATCAGCGAAGCTCACTATCTCGTATGCCTGGCTACTGGTGCGCGAGTTGGGCACGTTATTGTCCAGCTCCAGCGTTCCGTCTTGTCTGACGCGGCCCGCGTGCAGCTTGCGCAGCGCCGTCATGAGCGCGGCACGCGGCACCGTCTGCGTGATGTTCGGCCTCTCCCGCAGGTGAAGCTTGCTCAGGATCTGCTGTTTTGCTATCTCGACCAGGTAACGCTCCTCCGTGCCCTTCTCCATCGCAGGCATGCCGCACGTCGGGCAGCCGGTGGCAGCCGCGCTCGTTCCATTCACCGTAAACGCGCTCAGCACCACCAGCGTGGACAGCACCGCGGACGCAAGCCCGCACAGGTGCACCCACGAGAACGACACCAAGAACATGTTGCTCGTTTGAGTCTGACAGAGTTCGGAGAGACGCGCACTAGCGAGTGGATGGAGCGGAGTGAGCCGCACCTGAGCACTCAGAAGTGGGGTAATCCATCAAAAGTTGTGACACGTTTAAGGGACGCACCAATGACGCGCAGGTGAGCGACACGCTGTTGGGATGCACATCATGCACACTCCTCACTGAAGCATATATATAGCTCTGCTGGGGTTAATCATTAGCGCGAACAAATAAACATAGACACTTACAGTGCCACGTCGAGACGCGGCTGCCCAAGCGAAGTCCAAACTCTCACCTCTGTCCCAGTGACCCCCAACATTGAAACCCTAAAGCATCCAAACCAAACAGATCACTAGACAACACGAGATCGGTAAATATGACGCAAGCCCGGCTGTCTCAGTGTGGTGCAGATGCAGATGCGCAGCGCATCTCTTCATGCATTGACTAGTGTGTGCAAAAACTCTTCCAGTTGGCTGTGTTTATCTTAAATGTCCCAAACTATGACCATTAAAGGGGTAGTTCACCAAAAATGATCGTTTTGCATCATTTACTGTCGTTCCAAATCTGTTTAGATATTTTGAAAAAAAAAGTATCTTTTAGTGTCCGTACAGTGGAAGTCAATGGGGTCTAATGTTTGATTCCCAATGTTCTTAAAATATGATCTTGTTATATATTATATACATAGATGTGTGTTCATTTATTAAGAGGACAGTAAAATAAGAAGTGCCAGAGTTCCAGGATTGCCTAGTACTGTAAGTCGAAAATTGTAATAGATTAGTTTAAGAATTTACTTTTCCAAAAAAAAAAAAAAAAAAGCTTTTTTTTTTTTTTTTTAGCAAAGAATTGTGCATTGGACTTTTTTTAAATTTATTATTTATTTTGATTTTTTTGACTAGACTGGGTTCAGACAGGCTATCATACAGTTTAATAGTGCGAATACACTAAAAAAATAATTTTTGAAGTGGTAAATAATACAAGGTTTATAGTCTTTCTACTTTATTTCAAGTTTAATTTAGCGTTACTTGCCATTTTTTGTTACTTGCCATTTTTTTCCCCGATTTTTTTCAGTGGTGAAATGTTCAAACTGGCAGTGATTTTGTGCATCAGGTTTCGAGCTTTTAAACCGTGTCTCCCGTTGTTTAGTGACTTAAACACTAACTAGTATGCAATGTCTAAAATGCTACTTTTATACTGAATATTGCAATATGTGGGCAGCACGAGAAACAAATAAAAAGCAACAGGAAAATATATGAACAATATCTTCATCACTACATGGGCATGTGGTGTAATTGAGGGTGATTAATTGACACAGACAATGAACCCACGTGACATCTGACCATCACAGATGCTGTAAGCGGCTCAGACTCGCAGTGCGCAGGCGCCGTCTAGTGGTTCATATGGAGATCACTGACCAGACAATAATGATCCGGCGCGTTATGACATCTGTGCATGGGTTATGTCATGTTGCATAGGCCTATATAAATACATTCGATTTCGATGATGTATGCATGTTGTGTTGTCGTTTGTCCTCTCTTTTATTAAAGTTTGATTTTATTTGTTAAAGTCGGTTTCTTCGTCTGGTATTTTACTTTGGATAACCTCAGAATTCTTTAAAAAAATGGTACCTGAAGTTTTAGGAATCTTTTGTATTCTCGTTCATGTTGTGATGCCACTAAATGTTTGCTGTACCAAATGTGTCCTGATAACCTTTAACACTCTGACTTCTTTTTTGAGCGCGTCTTTTTTAGCCACATCGGTGAATAACACATTCCATTAAATGCTTTGGTTTGGTTTATTTTGTCTCTCAGGTTATATGCAGAGGCGGACAGTATAGTGAAGTATTCGTACTCTGCTTTGTCTGTACTTTATCAGAGTGTTTTTCTTTAGAAAACTTTACTTCACAACATTCCAAAGCATTTTTACTGCACTACGTTTCATATTAAATATCATTTAATACTTAATTACATTAGAAATCTAGTACTTACTTTCTTTTACTCAAGTAAAGGTAATTCAAAGATTTACTCGAGTACAAGAAAGTACTAAATTTTTAATGTTCTTACGTGTTAAAGGTAAAACAAACACCAACTTTTATTTATGAAATGCAGTAAAAAGTACAACATTATGCTTCGGAATGTAGTGAAGTAAAGGTTTTCCAAAGAAAACGCTCTGATAAAGTACAGATACTTTTAAATGTACTTGAGTAAAGTAAAAATACTTCACTATACTGTCCACCTCTGGTTATATTTAAATGTGGAATTTGATCATTTCAGACAAACATAACCTCACAAATACACGCTTTTTAGGTTCTTCACAGACAACTATTATGCCACAATACTTCCATCACAATAAAATGGATCACAGATGGGCGTAATTGACATCTTATCTTTTATTAGGGGAGATTGAGAACTTATACAGAACATTTTATATTTGCTGAAGGTAAAAAACACAATGTATTTAGACAAAAACTTCTTCATGTAAATGTTATGACTCAAAAATATCATAAGGATCATAAGCCATTTGCTTGATGAAATTTCTAAGGTCTATCAGCAGATTTTACCCCAATATTTACAGATTACAAAATCTGAACATTCTGATGGTCAGAACAAAGATATAGTTCACAGCACTGGGTAGATTACAAAAACGTATAGTCCATTACAGATTACATGGTGAAAACAGTTATAGCGTAATAGGTTGGTAATGTATTCTGATTACTTTTAGATTATCATACTTGTTTTAAACTATCCATTAAAGTATACCGTATTGATATAAAACATATATTCCATAATTTTTTTCAAATATCAACATCATGAAGTGCATTAAACATTACATTACACCAGTGTTTCCCAAACTGGGTTTATAAGAACTGAAGTGGGTTTGAGAGTGGATATAAAGCTAATAATTTATGAAATCATAAAAATTATTTAATCATGTAATTACAATATGTAAAACGTAACTAATCTGTCATGAGCATTTTAAAATGTAATATACTCTTACAAGTAATTTTTGGAATCGATAGCGTGTTCCACACGATGTAACAAAGTAACAATGTTCAAAGGTTTTTCATAAATTGCTACATCTCAGTTCCTAACCTCCAACAAACTGCAGTTCATGTTCATTAGAATGGTGCATCATTTTCATATTGCTTACAAACAAAACTTAAATTTGAACTGAAAAAAGTAACATTTCTGACTCTACAGTAACTAGTGAGCAATGCACGAGGTTTAACAGGAGACAAAACAACCGTTGGCAAACCAATCTAGTTTTATCCAGCGCACTAGATAGTAACGCATCAGTTTGCCAGGTTGATCCAGCAGATGAGTTGCACAAAAATACCCAAGATTGTGAAAATAACCCCACAAAATGACCTAAAGCGCTCCGTGTTTGAGAAGAAATAGACCTAATGGTACAGTCTGATCTGCTGAGGTCACACTATATATAGGAGAAAGGTGAGAGTGAAGCGTGAGTTCATTCTGTGCTTCATTTGGATGTTCTTGACCTCAGAAAAAGAAGAAAGATCAACAAGTGACAGATAGGACACACGCACTGAACATAGGCCAGGTCTGTGGATCTGCACGTCGCTCGTGATCATGCACTCAACATGTGCGGAAAAACCACAAGCTCCAGCCCTTTGATTTGACTGATAGGCTACGCAAACACTATTTGTCATTGTTTTAAATGTAAAATCATGAACAATATGAATCTAATGTCTAATTTAGACTCTGCTTTGTAGAAAAGTACTGAAACATTAGAATGCACCGTATGCATAGAGTCAGTATGTATGCATGTATGTTCTCCTAATAAAAAAGTTGATTATACAGTAGCCAATATACACCATGCCAGCATATTTACAATACTCCTATTATAAAATATAAGCTGTTTTGTGAAAATGTAAATAGAATATTGTGCAATTGTTTTATGTACAGTAGCCAATATACACAATGCCAGCATAATCACAATTATTTTTTGAAGTTGAAAATAAAGATTATTAGAGAACTTTTACAGTTTTTCTACTTCAGAATTTCACATCTAATTCAATGTGCTTCTTGCGGTTTCTTTGTAATTATTTGTGAAATGTATTCGCAATTTCTGAGTGAAAATGGTTTCTACATCAATAGTTTTTTTGGTAATATTTTATTTTAAGGTGTGCTTGTTACAAGTTTCATGCACTTCCTATTATATTAACAATAAATTATGCATAATAACGTACAAGTAACCCTAAGACAAACCCTAATCCTAACTCTAACCATATAGTAAGTACATGTAGTTAATTAATATTACTCAGTACTTCAATGTATAATTACACTCTAACAAGGACACCTTAAAATAAAGTGTAACCGTTTTTCAGTGTACTCTTATAATACTACATAAGAGCATAAATGTTAAATATAAAATATATGCTATATATTTTGTGAAATTACAAATAAGAATATTGCTTTATATTTGCTTTGTACAGCAGCCAATATACACCATGCCAGCCACCATATATATACATATACATACAGTGGGTACGGAAAGTATTCAGACCCCCTTAAATTTTTCACTCTTTGTTATATTGCAGCCATTTGCTAAAATCATTTAAGTTAATTTTTTTTCCTCATTAATGTACACACAGCACCCCATATTGACAGAAAAACACAGAATTGTTGACATTTTTGCAAATTTATTAAAAAAGAAAAACTGAAAAATGCTCAGTATTTAGTAGAAGCACCCATTTGATCTAATACAGCCATGAGTCTTTGGGAAAGATGCAACAAGTTTTTCACACATGGATTTGGGGATCCTCTGCCATTCCCTCTTGCAGATCCACTCCAGTTCTGTCAGGTTGGATGGTAAACGTTGGTGGACAGCCATTTTTAGGTCTCTCCAGAGATGCTCAATTGGGTTTAAGTCAGGGCTCTGGCTGGGCCATTCAAGAACAGTCACAGAGTTGTTGAGAAGCCACTCCTTCGTTATTTTAGCTGTGTGCTTAGGGTCATTGTCTTGTTGGAAGGTAAACCTTAGTTCCAGTCTGAGGTCCTGAGCACTCTGGAGAAGGTTTTCGCCCAGGATATCCCTGTACTTGGCCGCATTCATCTTTCCCTCGATTGCAACCAGTCGTTATTTATACACACATACATACATACTGTATACACACACACACACACACATATATATATATATATATACACACATACATACTATACACACACACACACATATATATATATAGTCTATATAAGAGATATAAAGTATAGATAAAATATAAGCTTTGGTTTGTAAAAATATAAAAGTGGTTATAAAAACACACATATTTATACACACATACTGTATACACACACACACACATATATATATATAGTCTATATAAGAGATATAAAGTATAGATAAAATATAAGCTTTGGTTTGTAAAAATATAAAAGTGGTTATAAAAACACACATATTTATACACACATACTGTATACACACACACACACATATATATATATAGTCTATATAAGAGATATAAAGTATAGATAAAATATAAGCTTTGGTTTGTAAAAATATAAAAGTGGTTATAAACACACACACATATATATATATATATATATATATAGATAGATAGACAGACAGACAGTGATTTTGAGGTTTACTCTTACAGAAAAAATTGCAACTGAGCATTACAATATTTAACCATCATATGCAAAATCGGCTATTTTTAAACCCTTGTTTGCATATTCATCCGAAACTGAAACGATGCCGACAGCGCCATCTTCT
The DNA here is from genome assembly GCF_001515625.1 of Sinocyclocheilus rhinocerous. Classification (NCBI taxonomy): domain Eukaryota; kingdom Metazoa; phylum Chordata; class Actinopteri; order Cypriniformes; family Cyprinidae; genus Sinocyclocheilus; species Sinocyclocheilus rhinocerous. Next base: position 678,099 of record NW_015644353.1, read on the forward strand.
GTTTCCTGTAAGCACAAACACATGGAACTGTGACGTAAAGCACAAAAAGAGACAGCCTTCTTGTTTCAGTGCTCCCCCTTCATTTAATTCCTCCGTTTGCTGATCACGAACGCATAAGAACGCAGATCAGGACGCGCGTTGTTCTCAGATGCCGCTTGTTTCTCAAACTCTGTGTTTTGCTGGGGTCCTTTTGTAAGGTTCACCTCTGACGTCACGGCCCCGCCCACTCAAGTTCTGTTTGATCGCTGCGCGCTGTTGACAGAGAGCTGCCGCGAGCTCGTGCTTGGAGGCGATTATACGGCGTTAAGCGGCAGCGGGCTGTCGTTATTCGGTTACCGGGGGGCTCGGTGGGTTATCACTTTAAACATGTTCACCTAACCCATCTTGAGCGGTAGTAATGCGCTCACGAGTTCGTGAGGCGGCCGATTGTCATTTTGACTTAGCTCGCGTTCGCTTAGCCGCCACAGGCTAATTAATTAAGCTATAGTGTGAGGTAAATATCCACTCCAAATCATCGAAGACGGGACAAAAACGCCACAACGCGTCTAGAACGCAAACCTACAGCGAGGACCAGTGCTGTTTCGTCGTATTGAATGAACGCGAGGGATTAACGGGTAAGTGACTGGCGTTTGAACGCTTTAAATGGAACATGTATCGATGTGTGTCTCTGTGTATCGCTAGTAAAGCTCACAAAAGTAGTCAGTGAAAGGGTAATGGGTAATTCTTCACTTAAAACGTGACTACACTGACTCGTGAGAAGCAGAACGGTGCCGTTCTAATCACTAGACGTTGATTTGAACGACGGCGTTCTAGATGCGTCGCGTCGTGTGGCGCGCTTATTATTAAAACCCTCATAGACTTAAAACTCATCAGAACAGAGTTCTTCCGTTTAAATCGTCGTTCACACCAAGTACAAGAAGTAAAGCGATAACTACAACAATAAAGTTTTAATAATCGTTCTAATCTCACTTCACAACTGTAGTGTTTATAGCACAGAGGAACGATATGTTTTTTTCTCCATCTAATGAACTGTAAAAACATTGACAGCCAATCAGAATCACCTAACGTTAAAGAGCTTATTTGTAAATAAACAGAACGTTATCGTTCCTGGTGTGAACTGGACTTAATACTTCTTTTGGGCTAACATGTCAAGGTGTCATGCAAGTCTCTGTTTACACATATTAAACGCTCACTAAGTTGTAGTATCTACCTAGATAGCAGGTGCGTTTATCATATTTCACAAAAAGTACTGAGATAATACCATGTTTTGTTTTGGACATAACCAAGATGGTAACACTTTTCCATTTCAGTACCATGGTACATGTGGTAATGTCATTCATAAACATACATACATAATGTGAGCAAACACAACAGGCAGGAGGAACGGCCAGTTTTGTTGAATCAGTTGACTCTGAAATATCAAAATTGAGATTACTACGTAAGTTGATACAGTCAGTGCATATTTGTAGTTTTGATCATTCCTAGTATAATTCACCAGATTAAACGGATAGTTCACTCAAGAATGAAACCATTTACTCACCCTCATGTTGTTCCAAATATGTATCCATTTATTTCTTCTGCTGAACACAAAAGAAGATATTTTGAAGAATGTTGGTAACTGAACAGTTGCCGGTAGCCATTGACTTCCATAGGATCTGTTTCCATGCTATGGAAGTCAATGGCTACCGTCAATTGTTTGGTTACCAACATTGCTCAGAATATCTTCATTCGTGTTCAACAGAAGAAAGTCAAACAGGTTTGGAACAACTTAAGGGTGAGTAAATGATGACAGAATTTACATTTTTGGGTGAACCATCCCTTTAATGTTGCTCAGTATAAAAATTATTTGTATGAATTATTTTTCAGTAATTCACATGTGTGGAGAAGTCATACAAACTTATTTATTAGAAGGTGAGATGATCCTCAGCTTTACGTCATGCATCATTTAGTCTACTAGATGTCCAGCACAGTTTCCTCTTGTTTTAGAGCTCGGTTGATTTGTTTTTGCTTGATGAAATGTATTCAGAATGGGAGTAGGAGTGAATTGATCAGGTACGATTGCTCATATGAGTTATGCACAATATACGTACTGAAGCTAACAAAAGGATGTTTTGAGTAACGAGATGCTCAGATTTTCTGTGCGATGTCTTCAAATGTTGTATTTCACCAGGTGCACGCTTCAGGAGTCTGTAATTGTGCACAATGCAGCGATCTTCAGTCTTGTAGTTGGGGGAACAGGTAAATCCATTTTCCAAACTGCTTGTCCTACACACTTAAAAATAAAGTAGCCGAAAGGGTGTTTTCACAGCAGCGCATTGGAAGAACAATTTGTGGCTCCTGAAAGAACTTTTGTCATTATTTATCTTGTTTGAAGAACATTTTAATAAATCTGAAGAACCTTTTTCCACTATAAAAAAACCTTCTGTGCAATGGAAAGGTTCTGTGGATGTTAAAGGTTTTTCATGAACCATCAATGCCAATAAAGATCCTTTATTTTTAAGAGTGTAAGCAGGGTGGCGAGAAAATTCCTGTCCAACAAGTAGCATTTTGCATGACGTCTGTATGTAGAGTTTTGTTTTTGGCTTTGCATGGAAGAAAGAAATGTTTAGTGTAGGTTAGAGACGTTCATGATGGATTTCTTGAGAAATCTTGAGTGTGCGTGATGCGTTATATCCCGTCTAGGTTTGGGAACCGAGAACTGGTTTTGTTTTTTGAAAAGAACCGGAACCGTGAGCTATTTCTAAGTTTCGGTTCCGAAAACGGTTCTGGTGCGACACGTGACCAAGCGCTGTGAGCAGCCTTGCGCCGGCGTTTCCCGTAAAGGATGTCACAAACTAAATAACAGAAACGCCGCCCTGCCTCTTTATTTAATTACTACATTGCTTCCCATGACGCGCGCTCCACAGACGCGCCGCGCAGCGTCTTTAACTGCCGAACACATCATTTTCCACGAGTGTACGCGCACTCGCGTCTTTGATAACTGTGCACGGTGTTTTGTCTCACTGTACACGTACCGGCAGCGCGCAGCTCCTGCCGCCACTAAATTACATTATATTTGTCCCATATTGTCATTAATATACATACTGACTTCAACTTGGA
>NW_015644353.1:684852-689508 GCF_001515625.1 Sinocyclocheilus rhinocerous
GACGCGCACTCCACAGACGCGCCGCGCAGCGTCTTTAACTGCCGAACACGTCATTTTCCACGAGTGTACGCGCACTCGCGTCTTTGATAACTGTGCACGGTGTTTTGTCTCACTGTACACGTACCGGCAGCGCGCAGCTCCTGCCGCCACTAAATTACATTATATTTGTCCCATATTGTCATTAATATACATACTGACTTCAACTTGGACCACTAAATAAATAGACTGCTATTGTTATGTAAGTGTGAGGGTTAGATTATTTAGTGTACAGGTCATTTCAAGAGTGATAAACAAAGTGATAGAAAATATTTTCATGCATTTTAAATGTTTAAAAATGTGGAAACCACTCATTGCATCACACCATCTCCTGACTGCATTATTATTTGTAAAATAGGGGCTTTATGGAGTGTGTGTATACACGGTTATAAGTATATTTCATTAATTTAGGGAAATGAACAAGTGTCTTAGCCCTCAAGGGACTATTTGGCCAACCAGCTTATTCCTGCTTGAAAAGCAAAATGTTATTGATAAAAAAACATCAACTTTGAAGCACATGTGATTGATGGACTAGCATTACTCAACATTACTTACTACCTTCCAGCAACACTACATTCAGTGAAGATAAAATAGTAAAAAAAATGTAATAATAATAGTTCATTTAAATGGAACCGGAATCAGAACCGAAAAATTTCTAACGATACCCAACCCTAATCCCGTCACCCCTTTTTTACCTTAAAATACAGTAGAACAAAACTTTAAAACCGCTTTTTAAATCAAGCTTGTCAGATCAGTGTTGTTTGAGCGACTGACCCTACTTCATGATATTTATTTACACGGTTTTACTCCGTGAAAAGCTGTAGATTCACACCTTGGTAATAGAAACGCAGCCTCAGGCAGAAGTTATGACGTCAAATCATCAGGTGTGTCATGTTTAAAGCTGCTTTGAGCTTCAATCAAGCTCTCTGAGAAGTCCGCACTCAACCATCAATCACTCTCGATCCGTGTTCTTGGTGAAAGGATCGTAGCGTTTGTCTTTCAGAATAGAGCTGATATCCAGCTGATCTGTCTGTTCCATTGAGGTTAATATGGTGAGGTTTGTGTTTGGCTTTGCATGGCAGAAAGAAATGCTTAGTGTTGGTTTAAAATCCTTGGACGAGTCTCGAGTGTGTTTGTGATTGTCGCTATCATATAAACAGGCAGATTGTCCTGAGAGGTGACGTCCAAGTGTTGTGGTCAAGACGTTCTGTTCCTGTTGTCACTAATACAGTAGATAGGGGTAGTTGTTTTAGTAAACGAGTGCAGAAATGGGAAAATCAATCTTTGCTGAATTATTCACGAGTGCAGAAACACTTAATTATCAGCGTTTTGTGTTTGCTGAGGAGCGTCGGTGAATTCTGCTGCTCTGAGGCCTGCTGATAGTGTTGTTTTTGGCGGCCTGTTTTAATTTTAGTTTTAGTCTAGTCTTTGTGTGAAACTGTCATTTTAGTTTTTATTAGTTTTAGTCAGGTTCATACTCTTTTTAGTCTAGTCAAGTTTTAGTCAACTAAAAGTCTGAGCATTTTAGTCTTGTTTTAGTCGACGAAAACTGATGACATTTAGTCTAGTTTTAGTCAATGAAAATTGTATTTTAGTTATCTTATTATATTATTGTTACCTTATAGACTCAAGAATACATATAATAGCTGCTTTTTTGAACATTTTAGCAATTTAAAAATATTAAAAAAGGATTTTTTACACGGCACCCCTGCTTTCGACAGACGCGGCACCCCCGGTTGGGAAACACTGTTCTAAATAATGCCGTCGCCTGCGTCTGCGCAGTGCGACCTGATGCAGCCCCTGAAGCGAGACACAGGAAACAGAAATACTGCAAAATAATAATAATAACGCGACTAAATGAGACGAAATAACGTTATAACATTTCGTTTCGTCTCGTTTTGGTCAACGAAAATGAAGAGACATTTTAGCATAGTTTTTATTTTGTAAACCACATTTAGTCTCGTTTTTATTCGTCAACGATATTGCATTATACATTTAATTATAGTCATCGTCACATGACCAGCATTTTCGTCTCGTCTCGTCTCGTTTTCGTCACGTAATAAAGGTTCGTTGACGACGATATTTAGTCATAATTTTCGTTGACGAAAGCAACACTACCTGCTGATCTACAATCACCTGAATATCAGTGTTTTGAAAAGGCTTGCGTTGGTTAGATGAAGGACATGAGATGCTTAATGCCAGCCATTAGAAATACTTAAGCAATGTCATGTAGAATAAGAATGAAAAGATTCTTCTTGTAAACCTTGTGCTTTAAATTGGTTTCGTTTATTTTTTATTGAATATATGTGCTGCTATGTACTCGCATGCACTTATATTTACAAAAATTCTGAACTGAGCTGTTGGTTCACTTTTATTATTATGTAAGCTAATTTGATATTCTCATTAAGGACTTTGCTATTTTGACAAAAACATTTTTGATTGTTACGCTTCGTTGTTATTGTAACCGAATTAATAGAATTATTATTATTGAAGTTCAGATTGTGATGTTTAGCTGTGTTTTTTTTTTTTAAATGTGGCAACACTTCAACATTGCAACCAGTTATGAATCAGCGTTTAAATTAGTTCATAAGCCAATCAGTAACGATGAATGAAATCTAAATGATTTTGCTGTAATTCATTTTTCTCACAACATCTCTATTGCTTTCTCTTGCCGTTACAGTCATGCATATATATGTATATAAATAACCATTTGATGCATATTGAATGTATTTTACACCATGAAAATGGCATTTATTTGACCAAATTTTCTTTTAGATAGCATGGTGAATGTATCCAATAGGGATAAATGCAACGATAACTATTCAAAATCTGTTGGATATAAATATCCTCTAACTATCTTGTTTTAATACAGGTTTCTCAAGAATTAGGCAAGAATGAACCTGTTGTGCTCCATGATTGCTAATGTTTCCTACAACAAAGCACTCGAACGCAACAAACTTCAGAAGTAGGATATTTCTGAGCACATGAAGGCAGCATGTGATATAGTCATAATCACACTAATATTGTGTCAGGATCTACTCATAGAGCTGGCCATACTCTTGATCTAGTATTGTCTTTGGGTCTCTCTATTACTAATGTTGTGGTAAATGATGCTTGTTTTTCTGATCATCTGTTAGTTTGTTTTGATGCTGCATTTTCTTCGCTGAATACAGTAAGCAATAGGTCTGGCCACTTCACTCGTTTTATAAATACTTCAACTGTTGATACATTTTCTGAGGCCTTTGTTGCCTCATCATTCTGTCATGATTTAGAGTTTTCTTCTCCGGATCTTAGTGTGGATGGGTATTTTAGAGCTTTTAGAATTGACTAGAGGGACCAGGTTTTACATTTTAATGTTGAATCTTGATTGTGTGACTGTATGTAATGTTGCTGGAAAGCACTTTGGTCAACGGCAGTTGTTTTAAATGTGCTATAGAAATAAAATTTGTATTGTTGTATTGTAATATTCCTGATTGACATAAAATACAATTAGTATTCATTGATATCAATTCAGCTGCACTGTCACATGAGAATGACATTTGAATAGAATAACACTAACTTGGCAACATCAGCACTGATATTGAACTGAACTGAATCCGTATTTAATTGAATAATGACACGATTGTCTTCTATGTAAAGCTGCTTTACGGCTGAAATTGAATGTTTCATAATTGATGAATTTTGCAATATTAAGACAGTTTATTATTGTGAAGCTGCTTTGAATCCGTATTTAAAGCACTACAGAAATAATTGCGCAAATAATGAATTGACTTAATTTTGCTGCCCTTCTCTCAGCTATCAATACGAATGAAGTGCAATCAACACAATTCACTACATTTCAATCTGTTCTGTGGATTTACTCCCCAAGAACATTAGGAAAAGTCTGCATATTCTGTCTGGGATGATCTGGAGAATGAATTACTTTTGGCAAAAGCGTTTCCGTCAGATGTTTGCTGGCATTGCAGTGTTATTACCTGTTGAAACGCACATCTCTGCTGCATCGCCACGAACTTTGGCATTTATCATTTAATACACATTCGCTTGGAGTCGAGCGTCAGATAAAGACTGTTAATCTGGACTTGTTGAAGACTGGCAGATAATCACGCCTTGATAGATGAATTACCCGTCCACGGTTATAAACGCACGCATCTGACATCTGATTGATGAAACACGCCTCACGGGCTTCATATTTTAATAATCAGCCCAGATCTCGAGGTGTGTTTCTAAAGTTGCGCTTTAAAGGGGTCATATGATGTGATTTCAATTTTTCCTTTCTCTTTGGAGTGTTACAAGCTCTTGGTGCATAAAGAAGATCTGTAAAGTTGCAAACACTAAAGTCTCAAAACCAAAGAGATATTCTTTATAAAAGTTAAGAGTCATCCACGCCTACCTAAAACGGCTCGTTCTAACACGCCCCAACATACCTACGTCGCTCTGTGGGAAGATTTGCATAACGCAGCCCAAATGTTAACGCAAAGAAAGAAGGCGTAACTTTAATTCTCACTGTTGCCGCCGCCGCCGTGTTGTGGAGTCGCTGTGTGTTTCGTTGTGAAAGCGAAACTACTTAGGTTGGCCTTCCAAAAGAGGACGATATCCGCTTCGTCATGCCTAGAGCTGATC
>NW_015644353.1:691355-716576 GCF_001515625.1 Sinocyclocheilus rhinocerous
TAATGGGTTTTAATGTTTTTGTCTCGCCGCTCCGGCCGGGACACGGCATCGACAGTATGGTGAGGGGCGTAACATTTCCGTCACATGCTTGATGTATTCGGCCAATCACAACGCATTGGATAGCTGGCCAATCAGAGCACACCTCGCTTTTCAGACCGATTAGTTTTGTAAAAATCGACGCGTTTCAAAAAGGCGGGGCATAGAGGAGAAACAATAATGTACAGTATGTGGAAAATAATGTGTTTTTTTAACTTTAAACCGCATAAACACATTTCATTACACCAAATACACAAAATAATGTTCTTTTTAGCAGCATCATATGACCCCTTTAATTCAAACACATTAGGATGCATCTGTTCTGCGGACTGTAATGCACTTGGAAGGTGCGTTTGCGGGCGCGTTTGGCGCAGTCCTCCCACATATGAGATGGCGGGTGTTCGCTCCTATTTAGCTGCTGTAATATTGATAAGGAGCCGTTTGTGAACCTGAACGTGCCGTTTGCCCCGGATCCGCCGCCGGCCTCCGTGTCGGAGCAATTGTGCTTGTGTTACGGCGTGCATGTGTGTGGTTTTGGTCCATCTTGTGTTGGGTTTGCAGCAGCGCTGTGTTTATTTTTCTTGGGAGATTTGAAGAGCTATTTATAGCCGCCTGCTGGAGCAGCGAGCATGTGCTGCGCCTCCTCCCTCCCGCTCGCTCATCTCATGATGCTGTTAGATTCTCCTTCCTCATCTCATACCTTTCTTCCTCTAATTCCCACTCATCTGTTGTTCTGTCGTTCCTGTCCTCATTTTGTGTTTCCTCAGCTCTTTCCCTCTGTGCTTTCGGCACGACCACCTCCCTCTGCTTCCCTGTGGATTTCTGCTTGTGAATTATTAATGGCTGCTGGATGGCAGTGACTGGGGGCGACGCTGAGGATCGCCGCTCTTACGGAGGATAACCGTCAGTTATCTGCCTGAAGACGGGACAGAGACATGCTGATATGATAGACAGACAGGGACTCCACCGGGTTTCGTTGGCTCTCTGTGTGTGCAAAACTACATGCTTTCAAAAATGAGTCATGCACCGAAAATAAAGTTTTCATTTAGTCGCAAACCAAAAAAGAAAGTTTGGGTACCATGTTTTCCAGAATATAAATCTATTTTTTTATTTAGTAATGTAAAACATGCTACAACTTATTCACTTCATAATATACGTTATGCAATTAACTTCAAGCACGCAAAACACACACCCTGTTTAGAGTATGTATAGAATGTTGGAGTGCTTTTTACAAGAAAATACTATTTCAGTCTTTCTGCTTCAAAATGTCATGTTTCATTTAATGCATTACCTGCCGTATCTTTGTAATTATTTTTTTTCCAGTGAATTTGTATTTGTGTTGATTGAGATAGCTATGAGCCCATGTTTATTTGTATAGCACATTTCCCACACAGCGTTTTCACTGTAAATAAATTAGTTTATGCTTAGCATTTATAACAAACGTTCTTTCTAATGAATGCCACTGTAATTAGTTTGTTTTATGTTATGTTATTCCTTTTCCGAATACTGATACATTTAAAGAATTTGTTGTGGAGTGAGAGGAACTAAAATGATGCTTGTTTGTAAATGTTTCATGTTATATACCAGTATTAGTGCTGGACGATATACCGGTTCATTCTGAATACCGGTATTTATTTTTGTTATGATATGAATTTTTAAAATACCGGTGTATGTCGCTTAAACAACGTTCGGAACGCGACACTGTTTGAAAGGGGTCCCTTCTCACTGTTGCACTGTGGTGAGGGAACAGCTGTATGTGTTACTAAGCGTGAAAGTTCAGAAACTGAAGCTGTAGAACTAATAGAACGTGATGACACAGAAGAACTCATCCACAATATCCACATTGACCGCCACAAATATCCTCCGCCCGCTGCCATCAGCTCACGCATCTCACACACGCGAGCGCGACTTTAGCACTAGATTTAGCAACTTTCAGACCCTTTTAGCGGCTTTTTTTCCATAGAATACATACTGACAAACCTAGCGACTTTTTTGGATAAACCTTAGCTATCGTTCAGTTGCAAGATGTCGCCAGTGCTGCCCTGTGAGCGCGAGGTCGCCTCTCTCGGCGTCTGTTCTGTGCAGCGGGCGGCAAAAAGCAGTGCTTTCAGTTGACGCATCAAAAAATTAGTACAAAACAGCGTTTGCAAGCACCCTGTCGCTTACTGACTGTTTGGAATTATGAATATGAGCGTAGTTTGTCTGTTAATAATATGCATTTTTTTGTTTTATGTTTTTTTTTTTTGTTTCTGCATGAGACAAAAAAGTAGTATAGCCAAAACCACCGCATAGCCGCTCTTTAGTGTAGATGCATGTTCTCACGTTATTCTGAACCCGTTATTTTATTTAGAGGAGCTCAAAAGTTGAAGTTTAGAAGATGATCATGCTGCTCTCTTCCATCCAGCACCTGTTTATAGTCTGACCGTCTCCAAAACAAGGCAAAGAGACACAGGAAAACACCATAAAGTCGGAAATAAGGATTATTGGAATGTGTTTTGCAAGAAAATACTATTTAAGTCTTTCCACTTGAAATGTCATGCTTGGTTCAGTGTTACTTGCTATTTCATTTTAAATTATTTGTGAAATTTACTAGCAGTTTCTGAGTTAAAATTTTTTTAGTGTGTATTTCAGACAAGGTTTGACAGATGTGGTCGTGGTAAATTTTTGTACAGAAAACGCTGGGCAGAAAATCCTTGGTTGACGTGAGGATGAGTAAATGATGACTGGATGAGGCGAGTGTCTGTCCTGTTGCTGGAGATGGACAGTAAAAGCAACAGAGACCGACAGCACAAACACGCATCTCTAGTTTCTATTGATCCGTGATAAAGAGCTACGCTGACCAGGATTCTCTGACCTACTGTCACAAGCCTTCCTGGCTGCTTCTGCTTTGCTTCACAGATTTCACATGAATGTCAGGTGGTGACCAAACACACTGTCAGAAGGTGTTGGGCTCATTGACAAATGAAGACAGGAGTGCTTTTTCTTTAATATCAGTAGGTTTGCAGTTGACTTTAGCATTGCTTTTACAGATGTTAATAGTTCAGGTCTTTACCTTGATGTCTGCGTGTCCTGTTCCTTGTCTTTCTGTTCTATCCAGAAGTTAAAAATAAAATAAGCATTAACTAAGTATAAAAACTTATTTATTTCAGCTAGTTGCCAAAGCATCATTTCTCATTTAAATTTAGTTTTTTTGTTACAAGTACTAAAATAACTAAAACTTAATAAAAAAAAAATAAAACAAGCATTAACTAAGTATAAAAACTTATTTATTTCAGCTAGTTGCCAAAGCGTCATTTCTCATTTAAATTTAGTTTTTTTGTTACAAGTACTAAAATAACTAAAACTTAATAAAATCTATACAGACATTTATTTGAAAAAAATAAAAATAGTGAAAATGATTAAAAACACACAATACGATTACTAAAATGTAAGCTAAAATTAAAATGAAAACAAAAAATATAAAAAGAATTATATTTAAAAATGTTTACAAAATAATATCAGTGGTACTAAATTGACACTGATTTATGTACTTAGGCTTAGTTTATGTGCTGTACTGAGTGTCTAACTAGTGCATATTTTTGTACATTTATTTATTTGTGTTTTAATTTATGATTAATATATTCTCAGTAAACCTGTAATTGTGTGTTTAGCCATAAGTTGGCTAAACACCAAAGAAAGATTTTGGCCATAAACCAAAAATATCTATTCTGTATTTGTTTTTAGTTACTCTAAATGGACCTTCTCATGGGGATCCTTAGAAGACTTTTGCATCCTACTGTTAGTACAGTTTGTCATATTTTGTTAATGTTAATTTATTCAGTTCTGCAGTGTGACGCCTCCAGAGATTATCATAATATAAGATAAAGTTTACAGATTTGTGTGGAATTAGCAATACCAGTTGGAAACAATGAGTCAACAGATGAACACTTTAAATTTCATACAGTGTCACATTTTAAATATTAGCTGCAAACAGGGTTATTATAGTTGATTAAAACAAAAAAAACATTTTTTTGTTATTTGAAATAAAATATTAAACTTACTATTAATTCAGCTTCTTCCTAAGGAAACATATTTCATTTTCAGTGTTTAACTTGATACAAAAAAAAAGTAAAATTAAAACGGGAATAAAAAAAATAACTATAACTATAAAGGCATATTTTATGAAAAAACAAAAACAAAACTAAAACTAATAAAAATGACCAACATTCAAAAACGTAACATTTTAACAAATTTAAATAAAAACAGAAAAAATTTAAATCCAATTAAAATTAATTAATTAAAAATCACACAGATACTAAAATACTAATTTCAAATATTATAATTTTTTGTCCATGCATTTTTTATGAGCTCGTATGTATCTGATTTGGAGATACATGGAATATTTGTGCTTTTACAGATGATTTTTTTTAACACAACAGGAAGTAGTTTTGCACCCAAAACATACACTTTCTCTTGTGCTATTATATTATTTTAACCTATAATCTGGTAGAGTCCCGTCTGTTTGTGTGCATTTGTCTTTAGCATGGCGTTTTCATTAGCATTGAGTTTCTCATCAATACAGTTTCACTCAGATGGAGTGAAGGAGGGAGGATGAGTAAATGAGCGCATGCTCTCTCGCTCAGAGAGAGAGAGAGAGAGAGAGAGAGCGGCTGTGCTTCATTCAGAAAAAGCAGGGGGGCGTCAGAAACGAAGCAAGGGAGGAAACTAAGCGGAGAGGTGGAGATCTGTCTGTTATCTGTTAGTGTGGATTGAAATGCGCTCGGCGCTGCCTCAGAGCCGCAAGCAGCTAATGATGCGTGGAGATCAGCGATAAACAAGCGGATACAGTAAGCCGAGTAAATGAGCGCATGCTCTCTCGCTCAGAGAGAGAGAGAGAGAGCGGCTGTGTTTCATTCAGAAAAAGCAGGGGGGCGTCAGAAACGAAGCAAGGGAGGAAACTAAGCGGAGAGGTGGAGATCTGTCTGTTATCTGTTAGTGTGGATTGAAATGCGCTCGGCGCTGCCTCAGAGCCGCAAGCAGCTAATGATGCGTGGAGATCAGCGATAAACAAGCGGATACAGTAAGCCTTGTGTGTGGTGCATGAGTGTGCGTGTGCATGCATGTGGAAACTGTTCTGAGTCTATTGCATCTTGCATTTATCGCGCTCTCACATCGATCTTAAAATCACACTCTGAAACCATTGTACTTATGACTAAACCCTCAGGTGCATTATGGGATGTGTAGTCAGAAGCTGTGTGACTCTGAACGAGACTGGAGAAAATGGGTCAGAGAGTTTAGAAGAGATGCGCTGATGTTTGTGTAAGGCTGTTTAAAAATGCATTAGTATGCGTTTATGTGTCTGCATTCAGAAGTGACACAGCCGCAGCTTTCTGGGTTTTGACATCATTCTCTGACGTCAGATGGAGCCGCTAGAGGTGAATGAGCAGAACTGGTTTGTGAATGTTATGCAATCGATTTGTTTGAGTGATACAAGGATGCATTTCATGCAATACTTCACATGCATGTTGTGCGTCGTGTTAGGTGTTTGAGCGACAGGTTTTGCGCGGGTCAGTCGCTCGTGGGTGTGTGTGTGCATGCTATCGCCAGCCCACTCGCGTGCAGGTCGATAGAGAGAGACAGTGTTTGCTGAGGTAATGAGGAATTCCCTTCCACCGCGTCCTCGTCCCTCGCGCCGGGGGCGGCTCGCTAGAGGAGAGAGGCGTCATTCATGTCAGAGCGGAGGAGACCAGAACACGCAGGACAACAGGAGGAGGCATAGCATGGGGGCTTTCTTCAGAAAGGAGTTATTTAATATCTAGCTGCTTTAGCTATTGCACTGTATGTAGCTTGATTTTTATGCATTTGCTCTGGAAGTTGATGAGGTTGATCTTGGATGAGGATGAGAAAGGAGCCATCATTGGAGGGATTGTTGACCCAAAAATTAAAATTAGAGATATTAATAGAAATAATATTACTACATATTACTACTACTACTACTACTAATACTCCTAGTAATCGTTATTTATAATAAATAGTAGTTATTTTTACTAAAATTTTATTAATTAATAATAAATAAAATATAATTATTATTGTTATTATGGTATTATTGAATTGTAGCATCAAAAACATTGCATTTGCTGTTAATTTACTCACCCTTTTTCTTTAGTAGAACGGTAAAGAAGTTTTTAGCTGAAACTGTGCTCCTTGGTGGTTCATACAATGCAAGTCAATGGCTACTGGTTTTAAGAATAAAGCATAAAGCATATATCAAGGAACACAAAATGAATACCCGCGGCTCCTGATGATATATTGAGGTCTTATGAAGCAAAACGATCAGTCTGTGCAAGAAACTGAATATAATTTACAACATTATTACCTGTAATCCAGAGCCTCAGGCAAACGCTGAAATCTGATTCTTGTCCAAACAGGTAATAATGTTGTAAATAATGTTTAGTTTCTTTACAGTAAATGCTGCATCTTCCCAAACATGTGGTCAACAAAAAATAAATAGACCTAATAGTATTTTTATTTTTCCTGTTGTGCTGTAAAATAAAATTATAGCGGTTTTCATAAATACTTTTTTATTTCACAGTAAAATATATTACAATAGTATTTTATTATTTTGTTTAATATTTTTTAGGATTATTACTACTATTATAAAGGAGTTCAGATTTAATATCTTAAAATTGAAAATAAAATCTTTAATTGTTTTTAGCTCTTTGACATTATTCATTATGTAGCTTGATTTTCATGCATTTGCTCTGAAAGGTGACGAGAAGAAGAATTATTTTGGCACGATTAAGCAAATTGAAACCAAAATTGCAATATGGCTTAGTGCGACTATCAAACCACAAAGGCTGTGATTGAATTAAATAAATAGTATTGTTTCATAGTGAAGCGCGGCGTTGTGTTTATTTACACGTGTGCAGCTCATGATCCAGTGTCTTGGAGATGGGGGAGTGCAATATTGACAAAAAATTATACCTTTAATATATTTTTGGATTTTTTTCGATAACAATAATTAAATTACATTTTACTGAGTGTGTTTTTGTGATGGAACTTAGGCTGGTTTAGGGCGGTCATGGATGAATAAATATGACACTAAAACTGCCAGTAGGTGGCAGCAAGTCCCTGTCTTAATGAGTGATTTATTGAATCATTCATTTAAACGATTCATTCAAAATGGCTGATTCATTTAGAAACAAAGCAAGTGACTGTCTTTATGAATGGAACATTGAATCACAGACTCAAATGATTAGTTCAAAAACAGATTTGTTCAGGAATGAAACACGGAGTGTTGCTCTGAGACGTACAAATACTGTGCTCTGTTTTTTGGAACTATTTTTGTTGGTAAAGCAGAAAAACAGACAATATTGTGTCTTGTTTGTTGTACTGTATAAAACGGGTATCACCGAAAAGAGCTTGTTTCTGGGTTGAGAAATAAGGTTGATATAGGAGATATGAATATGTTTGGCTTTAGTTCAGCGCAGACTGACATGCGTCATTGACGTCAACCGAGCGTTTCACAGGAAGAGCAAGCAGAGACATTCTGATTAAAGATTACAAAGTCAACTTTTTTGTACAAAAAAAATGCACAGATGAAACGACTACAATAACTCCTGGTGCAGCACATTAGAAGTCACAAATTTCTAAATAAATTCTATATGTTAAATTAATTCTATATTAGGGTTACACAATTTGGCCAAAAAATTATATTTATGAAAAAGTTGAAAAGTATAATGCCAATAATAATAATACTATACATATATTGTTATATAATTATTAATATTATAAAAATAATTTATTTTACTAAATATAAAAAAATATTAAATGTAGTAATAATAATATTTTTAATAATATAATATATAATGTTATATAATATAATTTTATTATTATTGTTAGTTATATAAATATTTTTTTATTTGTATATAATATGAAACCAAATTATCAATATTAATAAAAATAATAAAAATAAAAAATATTAATAATCATACTACTACTACTACTACTACTACTAATACTCCTAATAATAATCATTATTTATAATAAATAATAGTTATTTTTACTAAAATGTCAAACCAAATAAGAGATATTAATTAAAAAAGAAATAAAATAAAATAAAATTATTATTATGGTATTATTGAATTGTAGCATCAGAAATATTGCACGCTTGTTTTGGCCATTTAACAACTACCTACAGAAATCTTTCCGATATTTACGATGTTGCTTAATTGTAAATCGGCAGTGTGTCAGTGTGCGTTTATAGTGAATATTGTTTGTCGCTGGGCCCTCCCCCACACAGAGAGCGATGCGTGTGCGTCTCCACCTGAGCCTCACGCAAACACACGGGTTATTTTTGGACGCCGTGTGCTAGAACAGCGTGTCAGCGAGAGAGAAACAAATAGCGAGTGAATCCTCAGCAGAGATGTGAATAAAGCCAGAGAAATGGAGACGGCACAATGCTGCTCTCCTGAATAAAGTATCTGCGTCTATAAATAACACACTCTTATTTTGCCACATTTTCCCTCCTCATCCTGTAACGCTCATTTGATCGTTCGCTTTTCATTTTTCAGCATGTACTGAAGCAGTTATTTAGAAACTAACCACACGTTTGATGGCTTGGCTGTGTTAATTGATACTTAAACACCTGTTTGGAGACGTTTTTCCGTTTTTGGAGAGTCACACGGCTTCGGATTACATGCATTACATGAATATATATTACGTAATACATGAATATGTGCAGGTTATAATAATAAACCTGAAGCATTAAATCAGGCTGTGCGATCAAAATTAAACCATGATTATCAATTCACAAAGGCTAAGATTTAATTAAATATATGCAGAGCATGTTTCATAGGGCACTGTGTTAATTTACACGCGTGCAGCTCATGATTTAGTGTTTTCAGTGGCTATTAGCGACTGCTTTGTAATGATTATTTATTAAATAATATAAAGTAATTTTGTAAGACTTTTTAATTTAATTCTATAATTTTAATACTAAATTAAAAAAACACAAGCCAATAAAACCACACTTAATAATAACCACACTTTTACTGAAAGTAACACAATAAAATTGGACAGAATTTATATTAATATTAATATCAATATATTATTGTTATTCAGTTCCATGCAACAGAATCAGATATAACTTGTTTTTAAACGAATTATACAAATAATGTATAATCCTACAAAGCTATTATTATCAGAGCATGTGAGCAGAGCATAGCGTCATGAGTTAATTTTTCAGCTGTACTGTAAAAAACATTGTAATATTTTTCCTAAATACTTATTTTACAGTGAAATGTCACAATAATATATATATTTTAAATTATTATTGTTGTTGTAATTTTTCAGTTGTAATGTAAAAAAAATTATTATAATAGTTTTCTTAAATACTTCTTTTTATTTTACAGTAAAATCACAATAGTATTATTGTTTAATATTTTTTATTATTGTTTTTGTAATTTTTAAATTTTAACTGTAAAATAAACTTATTGTATTATTTTCCCTAAAATACTCTTTTTTTTTTTTTTAAAGTAAAATATCATGATAGTATTATTTTGTTTAATAATTTTTATTTTTTATTGTAATTTCAGTTGTATTGTAAAGTAAAATATAAAGTTCTGCAAATCTGGAATTTTAAAAAAAATTTGCATTTTAAATCCCAGTCACAATTTTTATCAGAAAAATTGCAATTCATTTTTTATTTATTTGCATTTTTAATACATTTCCCCCCCCAAATTGTGCTTCTCTAGCACTAAGTATTATTATAACTCTTTTGAAGAGATTTTTAACAGAGTTAAGCTTAATACAGTTTTAGAGTTTTTAGTAAAAAATAAATGGTAAAAACATGATATAATTCAGCCACAAATTTTCTTGCTATGAGATATGGCATTAAACACAAACAAACTAAGTATTATTAAATTATTTGCATACATTTATTGAGTAGTTGGTAATTTGCTTGAGCATCTAGTCAGTTTTTGTGATCTGTAATAAATTGCAGACTTATCTCAAAATAGACCTGTCTAGTTAAGCTGACTCAAGTTCACCTGACAACTAGTCAATTTAGCCAACCATCATGACGCATCCACACTTTTACTGATTTCATATTTCGCCATGTTTGCACTTCTCTAAACTCATTTAAATCCGAATCCTGCAGAATCTCCTCCACGATCCGTGCAGTAAATGAGTCAAACCCGTGTGTCTCTGTCTCTGTCCTCATGAATATTAACGTAACAGCTGACGGATCATGAAGAACTCGACATATTGCTCATGACTCACGCAGCTTCTGACAATGGCACGCAAGATGCCCGAGCGCCGAGTCAACATGTTCCCCCGAAAATAAATATTTAGCCTTTTGTTATCGAGCTGTGACAGAAATTAGTGCATTCTCAATTAGCTCAATAGTCTGAACATCGTGCCAGTCTGGAGTCACATTTGCACAATCTAGTCCATTTATAGCATTCGTTACGATAAATAACCGATCTGCTGAACGAGTGATTCACTGGAAAAGATGTTGTGTAAAAATCAGATCTTGAATTCTATTTAACAGCTATACATCTTCAAATAAGTGAATTAGTGCTGTAAAGTTGTTCAGGAGACTCCGATGTGATACTGGATTGATCTTGTAGATGAGAAGCGTTTAGTAAACTCGTATTGTAGGATCTGCATGTGTGTTAGAGGTGGAGGTGCTCTCTTTCAGGTCCTCTGTGGGTGTGTGTTGTGCTGTTGATCTGGCTGGTTCTGCATCGTTG
This sequence comes from Sinocyclocheilus rhinocerous, assembly GCF_001515625.1. Taxonomy (NCBI): domain Eukaryota; kingdom Metazoa; phylum Chordata; class Actinopteri; order Cypriniformes; family Cyprinidae; genus Sinocyclocheilus; species Sinocyclocheilus rhinocerous. The sequence goes on from NW_015644353.1 coordinate 702,125, forward strand.
CTGGTGTGTAGCAGGTGTGGTTGAGGTTCTTCAGGTTTAGTCACGCCATCTTCACGCTTACTGTGAACCCGCCGTCGTTCACCGGCCATCTGCTCATGTGATGCCTCGCTCGACACATCGCATCCTCGTTGGCTCTAAACCGTCACATCTGCGGCAGAGCGACAAATAGTTCTGTGTGTTAAATTAAATCTATATTAGGGCTGCACAATTTCGGGAAAAATTGAGATGATGTTTCTGATAAAAATTGTGTTTATGTTGCTGTGCATGTTTGTAGGGTTACACAATTTGGCCAAATATTTGATTTTTATCAATCAGTTTTAATAATAACAACAACAACAACAACAACAACAAACTAAAATCTAATAATAATAATAATAATATAAAAATCTATTATATAATTATTAATATTATAAAAATATTTTTTTTTTATAAATATGAAACAATAAATATGTGCTTCAATCTAAAAGAAGCAGTGCATATGTATATTATATAAAATTTACGCCTCTACAATTTGATAATTGCACTAAGCTGTATTATGATTTAGATTTTATTTCGATTAATCATGCTGCCCAATTTGAGCACTACATAAATGTAGTAATTTTTTTGTTTTTAGCTGTTTGTATGCTTCTGTTGCAGGCGTGTTCAAGCTTAAATGTATGCTTCATTCATAAATACACATGAATTTAACATGCATGTCAATGTGTGTTTCATGCCTATTTAACCACTTCCATTAAGTGCATATTCTGCATTTACTGGTGTTTTATTGTTTAGTCATGAAAGGTTTTACACTGATGATTCATGTCTTTTTCCTGATGAGCTCACATAAGAGTGATCGTAGTTTGTGAGCGTCCCAGTCGTTTGGGAGTCTGTTTATCTGTGTTGTCTGTGTACTTGATAGCTGATGTCTCCTTTGCATACTAATGAGCAATCGTGGGAAAAAGCTGTATAATTGTGTGTGTGTTTCCTAGAGGAGAGATTGAGGCAGAGGAAGGGAAAAATCAATAGCAACCCATAGAGAGCAGCTAAGTGTGTAATTGGCTTCAAAGTCATCAGGTTCACTGCTTTCCTCTCATGTGAAATCGGTGGATAGTGTGTTAATGCTTCATTCATAAATACACATGAATTTAACATGCATGTCAATGTGTGTTTCATGCCTATTTAACCACTTCCATTAAGTGCATATTCTGCATTTACTGGTGTTTTATTGTTTAGTCATGAAAGATTTTACACTGATGATTCATGACTTTTTCCTGATGAGCTCACATAAGAGTGATCGTAGTTTGTGAGCATCCCAGTCGTTTGGGAGTCTGTTTATCTGTGTTGTCTGTGTACTTGATAGCTGATGTCTCCTTTGCATACTAATGAGCAATCGTGGGAAAAAGCTGTATAATTGTGTGTGTGTTTGCTAGAGGAGAGATTGAGGCAGAGGAAGGGAAAAATCAATAGCAGCCCATAGAGAGCAGCTAAGTGTGTAATTGGCTTCAAAGTCATCAGGTTCACTGCTTTCCTCTCATGTGAAATCGGTGGATAGTGTGTTAATAATATATTATACAGTAGCAGCCGTTGAGCGTCTGTGTGTGTATAACAGTGAATCCTGGCCTGAAACATGGACCTTTTCGCTTTAAACGTCACTATGACCCTGTTGCTGGTCTTATTGTGCTCGTTTCTGTTTCTCTGCTCAATCCTCAAAGTATTTCATGATTGACTCATGTGCAATTTGTAATTAGTTTGTAATTGATTTGATTAGGTGGAGGTTTTGCTTGACTTCTTAAAGGTGACATATTATGCCCCTTTTTACAATATGTAATATAAGTCTCTGGTGTCCCCAGAATGTGTCTGTGAAGTTTCAGCTCAAAATACTCCACAGATCATTTATTATATCATTTTGAAAATGCCTATTTTGAGTGGAAGCAGAAATGAGCTGTTTTTCGGGCTTGTCTGACCTGAACAACACGTGTCGATATCTGCGTTTAAACTAAACTCATTTATTAAGCCTTGCCAGTTTAAACATTTAAGAGCCAGAGGACATGAGCTCGCGCGCTCAGTGAGAATATTTGTGCGTGCGCTCATCCGAAGCGCGCAAACCCGCACCTCAGAACGCGTGCAAATATTAAGCTCTCTCCTAAGTATTGTGTTTAAATGGACAAATTCACACATAAATTGTCAAAATGCCCGTCTTGGTAAGTATCCTATAGCAGACATAGCCGGCTAAACGTACTGGATCAGTTTATTCTCTTAAAGTGACAGCACTTTCTTAATATTAATCAAACAGCAACAACAAAGAAATCACTCACTGCTCTTGATTGAATAGCTTTTGTGACTTTAATAAAGATCTTTAATTTATATATAGTCAATGTAGTTATAGTCAAATATGCAATGATGTTTTGCATTTCATTACTTTATTGAATTTCTGTACCTAAAAACTGTTAGACCTACCTAAAAAAAAACAGAAAATCACTGTTTATTTTATTTGTTTCTTTACTCTATTGTATTTATTGGTGCTGTTGCTTGTAGTTAGATAGATTATTCTTATTTTCTTTTATTTGACAGTATAATAGTTTTTCCCTAAACATAGCAAATACCGAAACTGTGACTCTAAAACCGTGATACAAACCGAACCGTGAGTAAGTTGAACCGTTCCACCCCTAATCAATCAGCTTGTAACACTCCAAAGAGAAAGGAAAACATGAAATCGCATCATATGACCCCTTTAACTGAACACAGGCTAGACTAATCGATTCTTGGGATTTAAGAATCGATATCGTACCGTAAAAATTAGAATAGATTAATATCGAGATATCTATATTTTTTTTACCCAGCCCTAATATGTATGTAATTTTAGATTTTATATCATGTAAAATATATATTTTATATATATATTATATATGATTTTTAATAAACTAATATTGTTTGAAGCAGAGGCACTATTAAAACATCCTTGTATTAATGCTTTCATGCTTACGATTGTACTGTAATATAGAATTAACTAGTCATAAATATCAAGAATATTCAACATTTTGCCAAGTCCTAGTTTAAATATTCAGTCTATGTGAGGAAAAGAGTGGCGATTAAATGGAGATTGTACCAGCACAAGCTCTAGTGACCGACAGCGAAGCGTTGTCTGTATTCATGCGGTCAGTATGAGTGGCGGTCGATTGATGCCAGTTTGAGTGCCAGTCCATGGCATATGCCAGGCTAATGCAATAATCCTCAGTGCGTTTTTCTCAATCTCTGTTGAAAACGGTTGTCTGAAGGTTCTGCTGCTGTCTCTCTCTCTCGGCTGAAGCAGCAGGAGGATGGATGAAAATAGACGTGTTTTTCCACACCGAGAGAGTTGGAGCTGTAGGAAGGAGAGTGTAAGGATGGGATTCAGTGGTACCTGAGCAGATGGCGTGGCGCAGTGTGAAGTGGGCTAAACATGTCACCGAGGGCACCACTACATCACTGAAATGCACTCAATCAGCCATTGCAAATCATTGCATTACATATGTGACCCTGGACCACAAAAGCAGTCTTAAGTCGCTGGGGTATATTTGTAGCAATAGCCAAAAATACATAGTATGGGTCAAAATTATAGATTTTTCTTTTATGCCAAAAATCATTAGGATATTAAGTAAAGATCATGTACCATGTTCTCAATATTTAGATTTTTTTGCACCCTCAGATTCCAGATTTTCAAATAGTTGTATCTCAGCAAAATATTGTCCTATCCTAACAAACCATACATCAATGGAAAGATTATTAATTCAGCTTTCAGATAATGTATAAATCTCAATTTCGAAAAATTTACCCTTATGACTGCTTTTGTGATCCAGGGTCACATATAGGATTTAATGCATAAATTTAGTGCAATTAAAAATAGGAAAAAAACAATGCATTAAAATGATTAAGGTATTTAACGCCCCGTCCAGACTCCAGACCTGTCCGTCATCTTTACTGATGCAGTGTCTGATGTACATGATGCAGGACGACTGACTGTGTGATGGATTCTGTTAGAATGCAGTTATATGAGCCTAAAATTCAAGATATGAGAGAAAAAACACACCTATTATATTTATATCATACAGTGTAGTTTAGCAATATCACACCAGCAAGAGTGACTGATTCATTAAGACTGCATTCCACTCCACTTTTAGACACGCACTCGCAAACTTTCCTAAACACTTCCCCTCGGGGGAATCCCCGCTGCCATTTTGAAGTGCGTTCCACTTCGTGAAGTGGACGAGGGAAGTTTATATGGACAGACCCTCGGCCCCTCGATTTTGACCGAGGGAGCGAGTCTGCTTCATATGCACATTTCAGGCCACTCCATAGACCACAATGCAACATGATTATGACGTCATCGCAGATCGAGTTCAATTTATCCCCACCCCAAACAACTCCATAATATATAAATGTTTTTTTTTTTTTACATTTATAACAGCCCAAGCATATCTATATACATATAAAATGCTGCACCAAACACATTCCTAAGGGGAAAAATTTAAACAATAAACCAACTCCATAGTGGATTCTAAGTGATCAAGGGCTTAGGATGTTCCAATTCAGCCCATTCCAAGGGTTCCGCCAGAAGTGGGCACTCATGCAACGTAATCAATGACGTACATCGGAGTAAACGAGACTGAGGGAGGTTTGCGAGTAAAGCGCATAAAAAAATGGGCTGGAATGCAGCTTAAGACAGTCACTTGCTTCATTTCTGAATGAATGAGCCTTTTGAATGAATCAGTTGAGTGAATGATTCAATGACTCACTCATTAAGACACTGATTTGCCGCCAGCCACTGGCACTTTTAAATTCAGATGCTTTTTTGTGTTTGGTAGAAGTGCGTGTCTCTTCAGAACCCATTGATGCATAGATGTAGGATGCATTGATCTGATAGTTCATTTCAGTGCATCTGTTATGGAATTTAATAATTGATGTAAAAATAATTGGTGTAACAAGTAGGGCTGGGTATCGTAAAAATGTTTTCGATATCGATACCGATACCTTGACTTCAATACCAGTTCCTGAACGATACTCTTTTCGATACCAATTTTATGATATAAATTTTAACAAGATTACATTATCTAAAAAAAAAAACTTTGGTTTATACAATGTTTATACAAACTCAAAGACTCATCTCCTGAGCCACTGCACAAAGGAACAAAATGTAACCAACACAATGTCTTTAAATGTAGTCATGTTGAACTTATTCTACCAGAGTTAAGGCCCATTCACACCAAGAACGATGACGTTAACTAGGGCCTATAATAACTATATTGGCTTCCAAATGTACAATAACGTTTTGTTTTGTGAGTGTCAGCTGCAATTTTGTCGTCTGTCACTTTAAATGCTAAAGCTCTTTAAAGTCCGATGGATTCTGATTGGATGTCTGTTTTTTTTAAAAATAGTTTTTAAAATAGTGCTGAAATTTTTTCCAACTTTATCGTTCCTCTGTGTCGTACAGTTGCGTTGTGGACTTCGCTATTAGAACGATTATTAATATCATTATCGTTCTTAATGTGAATGAGCCTTTAGTCTTTAACAAGTACAATCATGATGTAAACACACTCAATCTGTAAATACATGAAGCACTGATTAGTGACATCACACACTCATTTATCAGCAATAATTGACCCTTTGCAAAAACCCATCCTCCTTAGTTACTGTTGCTTTGTCCGACAAGCCATGCCGCTCTCACTGTACACACCATGTTCTCACGCAGTAAAAAATACATCGCGGAGCAAAGAGGAAACTGACAACACGCCGACAGGCAAGACAGAGTGGGTTACTTCTAGTATGAAAGTTTGTCATTTGTCATTTTTTAAGAAACTCAAACAATAAATGTGACCTGTGCTGGCAAAATGAGTCATGAAATGAAAAATGACTGAGCTACAGCCGTTTGAAGTCAGCAAAGTCAGTTCTGAGAAAAACCAAGTTGAAGTTTTCTGAAGGTTCCAAAGCAAAATCACCGAGCAACATTGCATCGTTTCCTCCACTTCCTTTCTTAATATTAATTACTATATTAACTCTTTCCCCGCCAGCATTTTTGAAAAAAGTTGCCAGCCACTGCCAGCGATTTTGATGATTTTCACTAAAATTTGATGGCCTCCAGTATATTTTGCTGTATGAATATTTGAATATGCAATACACCAAACTAAAGATCAGATCCTCTACTTTTAAACAAACAAAAATCTGTTTTATAGCTTAAAGCATTCTTTTTTTATCAACACTTGAATATAGGTAGGTTTCATAAAAATGCATAATTTTGAGCAAAAAGGTGAGAAAATCACATGTTTATAAAAAACTACATCTGGATAATATTCAGTTTTCTTGTAAAAGACGAGATAACTCGTCAATGGCGGGGAAAGAGTTAATAATCACAATATAGCCATTTTGTATTTTATCTTTGTTATTAAAAATAAGAACAGATGCAAAAAAAAACAACAATAGAACAAATATAAGAAATGAGCAAATAGGCATAGTATGTGTATATTTATCAGGATCGTGCGCCGTTATGTGCGCAATTTGGCAGTCAGCGGCAGCGCAAGAAGCGAGCAGAGAAAATAGTACTCCTCTCAAAAAAACTTAGAAGATAATTTTAGATGTGTAATTACTATTTGGAGCATTGGGATTGCTAGAGGAGGGCTTAATGAACAAATTTTTGTGAAAATCTGAAATTCGACCAAAATCAAAAATTTTTTTTGTCTGTAGCTCAAAATTAGCCCGTGCACTTTTTGGCAGCACTGGTCACAAATACAGCTTTGTGGCTCTTTAATGTGTCGTGACATCACTGTAGCGCCTCAATTCAAGCGGCACGGGAACCGATCGTCTTTTCATATTTACTTAAAGCATTAAATAAACATGAATGAACATCAGAACGTTTTTTTTTTTTAAACCTCATTTTTTAAAACATTTTTCAAGTTTAAGTCCACCGAAGTTAATCAATTCTCCTGTCTGGTTTTTTTGTCGGGCAAGATGATGGATTCAGCGTTATGATTGGTCAGTCAATCCTGTCAATCCAGCTCTTTGCGAACTGTCAATTGACTGAGATTTGACTGACGATGGCAAACCAGCGTTCTGGCATCAGAAGTCTTGATTGTGTTTCTGCTTGCACCGGTACAGAAATAGCAAACATTATTGGCTGTTATGTCGCCTACTACCCGTGTCAGTCCGGAAGGAACAGTGAGACGTGATTGGCGTTCATCTCCACGAGCGAGTGACTGAAGACAGAATGGATATATATATATATAGAGAGAGAGAGAGAGTTCCAAATGTACAATAACGTTTTGTTTTGTGAGTGTCAGCTGCAATTTTGTCGTCTGTCACTTTAAATGCTAAAGCTCTTTAAAGTCCGATGGATTCTGATTGGATGTCTGTTTTTTTTAAAAATAGTTTTTAAAATAGTGCTGAAATTTTTTCCAACTTTATCGTTCCTCTGTGTCGTACAGTTGCGTTGTGGACTTCGCTATTAGAACGATTATTAATATCATTATCGTTCTTAATGTGAATGAGCCTTTAGTCTTTAACAAGTACAATCATGATGTAAACACACTCAATCTGTAAATACATGAAGCACTGATTAGTGACATCACACACTCATTTATCAGCAATAATTGACCCTTTGCAAAAACCCATCCTCCTTAGTTACTGTTGCTTTGTCCGACAAGCCATGCCGCTCTCACTGTACACACCATGTTCTCACGCAGTAAAAAATACATCGCGGAGCAAAGAGGAAACTGACAACACGCCGACAGGCAAGACAGAGTGGGTTACTTCTAGTATGAAAGTTTGTCATTTGTCATTTTTTAAGAAACTCAAACAATAAATGTGACCTGTGCTGGCAAAATGAGTCATGAAATGAAAAATGACTGAGCTACAGCCGTTTGAAGTCAGCAAAGTCAGTTCTGAGAAAAACCAAGTTGAAGTTTTCTGAAGGTTCCAAAGCAAAATCACCGAGCAACATTGCATCGTTTCCTCCACTTCCTTTCTTAATATTAATTACTATATTAACTCTTTCCCCGCCAGCATTTTTGAAAAAAGGTGCCAGCCACTGCCAGCGATTTTGATGATTTTCACTAAAATTTGATGGCCTCCAGTATATTTTGCTGTATGAATATTTGAATATGCAATACACCAAACTAAAGATCAGATCCTCTACTTTTAAACAAACAAAAATCTGTTTTATAGCTTAAAGCATTCTTTTTTTATCAACACTTGAATATAGGTAGGTTTCATAAAAATGCATAATTTTGAGCAAAAAGGTGAGAAAATCACATGTTTATAAAAAACTACATCTGGATAATATTCAGTTTTCTTGTAAAAGACGAGATAACTCGTCAATGGCGGGGAAAGAGTTAATAATCACAATATAGCCATTTTGTATTTTATCTTTGTTATTAAAAATAAGAACAGATGCAAAAAAAAACAACAATAGAACAAATATAAGAAATGAGCAAATAGGCATAGTGCATTACTTTTTTCATTTACATCTAAACAAAAGCATTCAAGTAAGAAAAATCACTTCAGTGTGTTTATTACAAATAAATTGATTATTAAAACTACAAAAGCAGTTCAATCAAGAGCAGCGATCTTTTCTTTTATTGTTAGATTAACATTGAGACAGACGGCCTATAGTAAGACCTACTGTATGCACGGATCTAATATAATGTTGCACATCAGATGTTTTCCCCAACAGTTCCCCAAACGTTCACTTAAGACATAACACATTGTTTGTGTGAATAGCCTACCTAAATACTGTAATTCTGTGTATACAGTATGTGTATATTTATCAGGATCGTGCGCCGTTATGTGCGCAATTTGGCAGTCAGCGGCAGCGCAAGAAGCGAGCAGAGAAAATAGTACTCCTCTCAAAAAAACTTAGAAGATAATTTTAGATGTGTAATTACTATTTGGAGCATTGGGATTCGCTTAATTAACTTATTTTTGCGAAAACTTCAAATTCGACTAAAACCGACATTTTTCACCTTTTTTTTTTGTGCCCGTGAACATCAGAACGTTTTTTTTTTTTAAACCTCATTTTTTAAAACATTTTTCAAGTTTAAGTCCACCGAAGTTAATCAATTCTCCTGTCTGGTTTTTTTGTCGGGCAAGATGATGGATTCAGCGTTATGATTGGTCAGTCAATCCTGTCAATCCAGCTCTTTGCGAACTGTCAATTGACTGAGATTTGACTGACGATGGCAAACCAGCGTTCTGGCATCAGAAGTCTTGATTGTGTTTCTGCTTGCACCGGTACAGAAATAGCAAACATTATTGGCTGTTATGTCGCCTACTACCCGTGTCAGTCCGGAAGGAACAGTGAGACGTGATTGGCGTTCATCTCCACGAGCGAGTGACTGAAGACAGAATGGATATATATATATATAGAGAGAGAGAGAGAGAGGGGCGTGACAGGGTGAAGTGTGTTTGTTCTGCCCTTCAAACGCACACTCGGGTAACTTGGGTGATTCACAGATGGGTGTGTGTGTGTGTAATTGGGGTACGGGGCAGATGTGCACCACATGGGGCGGAGGGAGATCTATTCTCTCTTGGTGACAGAGCCTGTTGCCATGGAGCTCCTCGTGCTATTGGCGGAGGCCTCGTCCAATGGGACGTCAGTTTCATCATTGAGAATTTTCTCTCGGTCTCAAACGGAGGGAAGTGAGGATTGCATAAGGCTCGTAATGGGAGCCAAAACAGGCCCAGATTTTAACCTGACACTTATTTTTAGAGAATAAAAGATGGAGATGGGCTGAACGATATCTCTCCCACACAGCCTCGGCTCGTCCACTGATGCATGGTGGTCTAGTGGAGCGCTGTTTGTGTTATTCCTGGATCTGAGTTGCTAGTCTTATTGATCAGAGTTCACAAACGTTATGTCTGATTGTGTAATGTACTGTACCATTCCCAACGGCACATGATGCAGATGCATCTGGACATCAGCAGCCAAAAATTTGAATGCAGTTTGTGATCTTAGTTTGGGTTTTGCTTAAATGCTTGGATGTTTGTTTTGTAGAAGAAAGTTGCGAAGGAAAAGCATTATGAATCACACATGTTCCTCCTTCACTGGTGTTTAAAAGCATGCCAGGATGCATTGTTGGCCATTTTGACATTATTGCATTACCTTTTGAGTAAATATTCTGAAAAATGTATGCTTTTCATTTCGGTCGTTTTGTTAATCTTATTTAAATTATATTAACCTGAACGCACTCTTAAAAATAAAGGTTTTTTATTGGTAGTTTCAAGAGGAGCGTTTAACATCTGTGAAACTTTTGCATTATACAAATGTTCATTATAGTGTAAAATGCTTCTTTAGATTTTTAAAATGGTTATTTTAATAACTGCTTGCTTGAAGGTTATTTGAGGAACCAGAAATGGTTCTTCAGTGGCAAAAAAAAAAAACTTGGGTAAACTTATACAGTGGTGGGTTCTATAGCAAATATGATTTTTGCATTACCATTTACATTTACAAAAGAAAAATGCATGATGCCATTTCCAAATTAAAATGAAATAATTTTTTAATATGAATTTAGATTAATAACAACAAAGCAAATAAAAGAGCAAGTAAAGAGCATTATGTAACAGTTTAGAAAATGTGAGATATAGAACCAAAAATAACAATACAAGTGAACACTAAAAAAATAATAATAATGATAATAAAGAACTTTTGGGCAGTGACATGAAATTTCGAAAAGCTTTAGATTTCTTTTATTGTTTACGTAAGTTTCTTGTATTGGTATGTCTTAAGGTCCGTGTTGCAGAATAGTTGCAGTGATAGTTCACCTAAAAATGAAAATTGTCATCATTTACTTGCCCTCAAGTCATTCCAAACCTGTATGAGCTTCATTCTTCTGTTGGAGACAAAAGAAGATATTTTGAAGATCGTTGGGAACCAAACAGTTGACGGCAGTCATTGACTTCCTTTCCGGCAACTCTTTGGTTAAATTTAATAGTAAAATAACACAAGTATAAAGTATAGCGCTATAAATATGCATTACATTAAAATCATCACAATCCACTGGTCGACCACTACATCAGATCTGAAACGCACACTTATTTTACACAACATTTACAATGATTTTTGACAGCTCAATGCATAGGGCCCTATGATTTCTGCGATGCAGAAAATGCGGATGGAATCGCGGAATCCAGTCATAAAAACGGAACGTCGAATGTCGTGGAATTTGTCAAATTTTGAATGAATTAATCAAAAGTAGGTCATTACACTTAAATCAAGCCTTGATGTGGACTAGTATCTGTAAATTATAAAGCCGCAAAAAGACTATTTAAATATGAATATTAAGTAGTTTTGTTTACTACACACATACTGAAGCACGCGTGACGCTCGCAGTGATTTCAGAGTCTGCCGTCTCACTAAATGAGGACATAAATACATGAACAACATCTCCAGAATTGCTCTGAGCATTTTACCGTTTGATTCGAGTAAAACTAGCGTCATATCACGTACACACAGAACTGTGAAGGTATTCACGGCAACCCGTCAAAATAAAAGTCCGGTTTAACTTGAAGACATTGTGCCAGAAATATATTACTATTGTTCAGTAGAATGTATATAGCCTACTGCTACTACTACTACTAAAATGAAACAAACATTATTTTTAGGGTATAATCGCACAACATTTCTTCCATGCTTTAATTTTAATTGTAATTCCCCTTTGTTTGCCAAAAAATAAAGTTTGCTTAATTTTCAATAATTAAATGATAAATGAAATTAATGTTATATGCCTTCATTTGATAGACAGAAAAATGTAAATACACAACAGAATTTCTGGGGGCAAAAAAAAAAACATTTCATAAAGCTATTTTAAGAATAATTTTGAATGAATTAAGTATGCATTCAAATAATTAGACGTGCTAAAAAACAGAATTTGATAACAATAAAAATAAAACATTTCATAGGGCCCTAAACATGTAATTTTTGTTAATCTTTTAATAAATTGATGTGAAATTGTATAAGTTTAATGATTTTAATTAATTAGACATGCTATTTGATTAATACAATTTAATTTAACCAATTAATAATGAGTCCAGAAAAATGAAAATGGAAAAAAACGGAATTTGGAATTTTTTTTTACGGATTTCATAGGGCCCTAAAAGCAGCAGAATCTTGTGTAGTGATATTGACCTGTCTTATTGATTATGATCTAGAGACGGGACCCCCTGCAGACCCACCTCCCTCTCTCTCTCTCTCTCTCTCTCTCTCTCTCTCTTTACCACCCTCCACTCTCTCCTTCTCTTTGTTTTTGTGAGTTTAAGTGGCTCGGGCATAATGTCAGGTCCCCAGGCAGATTTGGCTTCAGAGTTATCCAGCGAAAAACCAGGCTCAGATGTGGGTTTCCCCTCTAGATCAGAGAGACACGAGACTTCACGGTCTGCACTCAACCTTTGCACTGGAAGATATGTGTGTCTGTGTGCAAGTGTGTGCGTGTTTGTTTGTTCAGTCTTACACCCTGCTGAGAACTGACTCGGATGTAACAGCTCCAGTTACAGGTCCACTATCATTAGCCTCCCTTGGCTAAAAGGTGAGAGGTCAGGACCAGTTAGCATGACCCACGACAGTGCTCGTTCGTTCTGGTATCGTCAGGTCATGTGACGTCATCCTCCCCCTCTCAGCCCACTCCGTCTGGTGGGACCGACTCTGACTCATATCTCCCTCCTCTGCTGTTCTTTCAATCCATCCCTCCTTCCCTTCTCTCATTATTGGTTTCCTCACTCGCTCCGTCCTTCAGTCTGTGCTGTCGCTCGCCGCACGATCTGTTAAAGCAGGGAATCCTTCGGTGACGCATTTTCCCTGCAGTTCAGCGCGTTACAGCGATCTGACCATCAATGAGCATTCTCACACACACACACACACACACACACACACACAGAGAGCATCTGCCCACACACACAGGCAGTGTTATAAAACCACAGTACAGCATCACAAGAAGTCCTTCGCTCTTTGTTCTCGCTCTCATTCTGGCATTTTCTCATTTTCTCTCTCTTTCAGTCTGTTTTGAGTGAATCTCATGAAAACATGCCCTGCTCACATTTCATCTGCATTTACATTTGTGCATTTAGCAGATTTTATCCAAAGCAGAACAAAAGCAATTTGTCAAAGAGCCAACAATATTCATTATATACAATTGCAGGTTTATTACACAACTAGAATCTATAAGAAATGATGTTATGCATTAGGAAAATGAATCGTTTATGTGACCATTGAGATGTTTTTATAGCATGACATTATTTTGCATATTTTTCTCATTCATATTGGTCTTAAAATAGGCTTTATTGTTTTCATACAATGTGCAATTTCTTTCATTTCACTTTGGGCTGAAATGTGGAATTCACACATCAAAGATGCATTTTGACATTTTAAGATGTTTGTTAAAACATTTTGACCTTTTTTTTATGTTTCACACTGCATTTCTCAAATAAATCAGTTGTCTTCATGTTTTAAACAGTGATGGGCTTTTCTCACAATGGACTGAGTTTTTTTTCTGTTTTTAGCTTGATTTGTCAGTGGTGTTTTAATCTGGCTTTCGTATATGTATATTTTTCTCCATGGTTAGTATTTTAAATGGCTTGCATTAAGCAACTAAAACCCAAAAACAATATTTTAAGAACAAAATCATGATGCATCTTCGCTGCCATGCAGATGCCATAAATAAATAAATGAATAAATAAAAATATTTTTATTGTAATTTATTTATTTTATGCATTTATATATTTTTAATTGTGTTTATGATAAAAAATAATGCAAAATTCAAATTCAATGGCCTTTAAAATTTCCCACCCACCATTGACAGTGTTATTTTTGGAGTTTAATTGGGTGAATATAAATGAAAATATTATAATTTTTCCATGTGTTCACATTGTAAACTGTATGTAAAACATGGCCTAATTATTTTACTATATTTGATGCTTTTGTTACTTCTTAAAGATATTATTATTGTTTTGAACTATTTTCTTGGATATATGCTTGTACCGCAGCGAACGAACACGCTGAGGTAGTTTGACACAATGGAGTGTGTTGTCATCAAAGCGGTCTTAACTGGGTTACTGTGTGTTTGTGTGTGTGTGTGGCAGCACATGTGTGCACAGCTGCTCAGGTGTGTTGTGTAATATGCCAGTGTATGACAGATTCGACTTTATTTTTATCCGGCACCATTAAGGTGGTCCGGCTGAGCGATGTGCTCCACTTTACACCTTGAAGACATTAGTGTTTGCTTTATATTCATGTTTAAATCTCTCTCTAGCACAAGCAGCTGAGGCTGACGTCTTCGTCTCCTTGGCAACCGAGAGAGAGAGAGAGAGAGAGAGAACGAGCGACGGCTCATTCATGAACGCTCTTCTCCCTCATTCAGAGCTCTTCATCTGCTTCAGTTGATTCTTAAGGATGGCCTTGTCTCTGCAGTGCCCTGTGTGTGTGTGTGTGTGTGTGTGTGTGTGTGTGAATGATTAGTCG
>NW_015644353.1:716608-717073 GCF_001515625.1 Sinocyclocheilus rhinocerous
GTGTGTGTGTGAATGATTGGTCGGCGGTGTCATGTGCTGCTGGTGACGTGGTTTCTGCAGTCGGGAATCCCAGCTATCTGAGCGTGCTCAGTCGCTCTCTCCACCCGTCTGCTTCAGTCTCTCTGCAGTATGACGTCAGCGCTGGAGTTTCCTCCGCTCTCTCGCCTCAGTCACTCCGCTGCTGCATTATGCGCTTCGACTTATGCTTTTAAAAGCATTTCCAGTGTGTGTGTGTGTGTGTGTGTTTTTTACAGCAGATGGCAAGTTACTCAATCTAGAACCTAGTGCACAAACTGTCCCTCCATCCCCCCCCACACTCACACTCGCACATACTCTCTCTCTCTCACACACTCACTCGCACTCGCACATACTCACTCACTCACTCACTCACACTCACTCACACACACACACTCACTCACTCACTCACACACACACACTCACACACTCACTCACACTCACTCACTC
>NW_015644353.1:717083-726329 GCF_001515625.1 Sinocyclocheilus rhinocerous
ACACACTCTCTCACACACACACACTCACTCACTCACACACACTCACACAGACACACTCACACACGCACACACACACACACACACACACACACACTCACACACTCTCTCACACACACACACACTCACTCACTCACACACTCACACAGACCCACACTCACACACGCACACACACACACACACACACAGATCTAATGTGTTTTTGGACAAATGCTCATCATTACTGTGTAAGAATCACATACTGTCACACTCCTCGTCGTGTTTCTGCAGTATGTAGTGTGTAAACTCTGCAGTATATGATCGTTCTGCTTGCAGAAATCCTGGATGACCTACATTTCCCAAATGTGCAGTACACTGCATTAGATACACTGTATCCCATAATGCAATGCACAATACATTCTTCTATTTCAAGTATAATGAATGAACATGAAGTGGTGTCGTCTTTGATATCGTCCTTCTTCACTCAGCATTTGGTTGAACTGTGAACAGATTAGACATTTGTACAAAATTGGTTAAAAAAAAAACAATAAATTAATCATGCATTCAATTATTTTTATTAAAAGTGCCTATACTGTACATATGGTCACAATTTCCATTTAGTACATTTCCCATATTTCTATTATAATATCTGCATAAACTGTACCTGTAATCTGTACCTTGTGTATTTTTTTATTTTTATTTTGTGTATTTTATTTTATTTTTTATTTTATATTTAATATATAGTTTTTCATTTATTTTATTTTTTAATTTAATTTTGTTTATTTTTACTTGTATATTTTTAATTTTATCAATTAATTTTATTTAATTGTTTACATACTGCTGTTTTTAACCTAGTAGGCGGTGTACAGTATATACTGCACATTCTTCAGTAAGTAGTGTGCTAGTATGTCATGCCAAACAGGGCTTATGACTTCATGCACACACACGCTACTGCTGCATGTCTGTTTACACAAGCAGATGCATTCAGCCTTAGAGAAATATTCATACCGTCTGCTGCTGTATTCACACTTAAACACATATATATCTTGAGTTAATCTGTTTATATTGTGCTTGCCATCTCATCTAAGCAGCGTTTCTCTCCAGCAGGTGGAGCTGTGACGATTGTGTCTGTAAGAACGTCGCACAGCATGCAAGGAAACTGAGAAGACACTCGTTCAACATGACGTCCTCCCCGCCCTCATCTCAGCCATAGGAACACACACACACACACACGCGCAGAAGAACACACACATCACACTACAGCCCCAGGTGTGTCCGGTAAAGACTGACTGAACTGTGTTTGATAACAAAATACTGATGACCAAAAAATCTTATTACAGCTCAAACTGCATCTCCTCCTCCTTTGTGAGTTCAGGGTTTGTGAGGTGTGCGCTTTGAGGGATCATGTCTGTGGTCTTCACACCCGACGGGATGGAGGAGGGCGATGGCTCTCTGTCCACCGACGCTTCCGCAGGCATCCATGGCAAAAGCAGCCCGTCGGCGCCCGCTAAAGACACCAACGCCGACAGCACAGAACCAGACGACAACCTCTCCCAGGATGCACAGGTGAGACACAGAAACACTAGCTGTGTTTCCATCCAAAGATTCGAATTTCACTTGTGTGCAAAACTGGAATGTTGCATAAAACATTTGCGAATAAAGCACCGTTTCCATCCAACGAGTCAAAGAGAACAAAATAGTCACTTGCTGATAAACTGGCACTAAATATCACTAAGAAAACTAGGAGAAGCCAGTGAATATAATAATTTTCATATATGTGACCCTGGACCACAAAACCAGTCATAAGGGTCAATTTTTCAAAATTGAGATTTCTACATCATATGAAAGCTGAATAAATAATCTATACCCCAGCGACTTAACACTGCTTTTGTGCTCCAGGCTCACATGTGATAAATAACTTGCGCCTCAGAACGAGCAGACGAAACGCAATAAATGCGCTCATTGCTTTCGGAGGCGGATGCTGCTGTTTGGAAAGACAATTGTACAGAAATAGGCCTTTCAGAATGACCAAAACAACATATAGATGCTGTGAACGAGATCGGTCCGCTGGTTAGTCGAGTTATCCCGTCTCATAGCACAAAGTCACATGACTTTCGATGCGCATGGAGGAATTTATTCGGTAAATGTGTTTCCGTCATAGTTTATGCGCATTTTTTCTTATCGGATAAAAAGTGTATTCTACTCGATTGTGTGCATAAGTTTTTTTTATGCACATTTTTAGAATTTATGCGCATCTTGGCGTTTCCATACAGCGTTTTTTTATGCAATATTCTAAAATGCGCATAAAAATAAGTGGATGGAAACATAGCTACTTAGACTTTCCTTGGTCTTCCTCAAATCTAGATGATGTTTTTGCACATATTTAGACGCCGCTACATTAGCGTTCAAAACTTTGGGGTCTGTAAGAAGTTTTATTGTTTTAAAAGTCTTTTCTGCTCACCGAGGCTGCATTTATTTGATCAGAAATACATCAAAAGTTGTGAAATATTATTAGAATGTAAAACAACTATTTTCTATGTGAATATCTGTTAAACTGTAATGTATTTCTGTGATGCGCAGCTGTATTTTCAGCATCATTACTCCAGTCTTCAGTGTCACATGATCTTCAGAAATCATTCTAATATGCTGATTTGCTGCTCGAGAAACATTTCTGATTATTATCAATGTTGAAAACAGTCCAATATTTTTGTGGAAACTGATACATTTTATTTTTCAGGATTCACAGATGAATAGAAAGTTCAAAAGAACAGCATTTATTTAAAATAGAAAACTTTTGTGACATTATAAATGTCTTTACTGTCACGTTTAATCAATGTAATGTGTTCTTGATTAATATAAGTATTGCTTTCTTTCAAAGAAACTTCTAAATGATAACGTACATAGTTAGATTTTAGCTTATCAAGCATATAATATAAAAGCCTAATGCCTTGCAGTGTCCTGTGCTCTGACATGCAAAACTCAATCTAAACTATTCGATCTGCCACAGAACAGGATTTAAGTGAACTGGAAAAAAAGGGTAAAAGGAGATCAAATGGTGACCAGTTACAGCACCAGAAATATATATTATATTTATACTAATGCACATGTAAATTCTAACCTATTATTTAATTTTAATTAATCACGGTTATTTTGGTCAATATTGTAATCACGAATATTTAACGCAGTTATGAGTGGGCCATGTGACTTTATATGAGTGATTTATTTAAAGATAGTGATATATATCAAATATATTTTTTCTGTATATGAGGTTGCTATAACATCTACATTTTAGAGACCAACGAAATTTCACAATTCTCAATACCACAGCCAGAGTACTATAATAACTAATATTAGTAAAAAAAAAAAAGAAATCCTCAAAATTATTGGAAATAATTAGACTGTCAGTAATAAAAAATAAAAAAAAAGTACAAATACATTTGAATAAAAAGACACAAATGAAACAAACTGTGCTTTTAAGTTTTTTTTTTGTTTGTTTTTTTTAAGTATTCAGTTAACGGCCTACTACAGAAATTAATAATCAAATGTAAAATAAAACAGCATAGTTTTCACTGTAAGAATTAAACTTCATTTGTTTCTTATTAAAGCTACAAAAGTCCTTCACTCAAGAGCAGGGAGTGATTTTGTCTTTGTCTTTTGTTGTTTGATTAATATTAAGCACACAGTTAGCAGCAGGAAATATTAGGCTGCTGTCACTTTAAGAGCTGCACGGATTCCAATTTACTGTTACACATGTATTTTCACTCTCAACTCTTTACATCCATTTATAACATAACTGTAATTGCAACTTGCAAGTGTCACGATTTTACTGATTTGCACGTTAAATTGGGCTTTTAAAGAGGAGCGAATGCTCACGGGGTGGAATGGGGCCCCTTTATTATGGAATTATTGTATTTTCATAATCGTTGGCGGCCGAAATTGAAACTGTATTTCGATTAATTGCACAGCCCTATTTTGATGTAAAATCTTGATGTCGAATAAAATGCATTTTCTCCATGTTATTTGTCAGCTACCCATTTGTGAAGTATCTGTCATTTCCCCGCCTGAGGTTTTGTTTTGTGCTGAAGTTCATCATTAATGAATGATTTTAATGGTCACTAATAAATATTTTGGTCTTTCCCCGCAGCGACGCTGTCAGAATCACGGCCACACTAGGAAACGAGCCAAGGTAAAGCATGCGAGGACACACACTTCTGCTGCTGTCTGTAGCTCAGTCCTAAACATGACAGGCTTTAGCAGTCAGTCGAGTTTAACCTCGACGTTACAGACCCATAACATCTGTGTTTCTGGATGTAGGTTCAGTCACATGTCTTACTGCATGAAATCTTAGGTTTTGTGTTGTTTATATATTAGTTTTCAATGCAAAAATCTGAATGAACCATTCAGTTGTATGCAAAATAAATGTATAATAATAATAGAAATATTACATTACATTACATTTAGTCATTTAGTAGACGCTTTGGATAAAGCGACTTACAAATGAGGACAATGGAAGCAATCAAAATCAACAAAAGAGCAATGATATGCCAGTGCTATAACAAGTCTGTTAGCTTAACACAGTACATGTAGCAAGTTTTTTTTTTAAATTATATAATAAATAAAAAGAAAACCGATAGAATAGAAAAAGCTAGTTGTATATAAATAGTTATATTTAAACATAAATAGAGCAAGCTAGTGTTAGAGGCCTTTTTTTGCTTTTTGTTAATTGTATAATAAATAAAAACAAAACCAATAGATAGAATAGAGAAATAAATAAATTGCACAGAAATCCAAAAATCTTATTTCTTAAAATATACCAAAAAAATATTTCTTAAAAATCAAATCAAATAAAAAATAATAGCATACAGGTGGTCAGTGCATTAATAATGCATTATTGTTTGTATGGACTCGGGTCAAAGGGTTCATGACAAGTCTCAAAGTATCCCAAGTCTCTAAATAAAGCATTTTGAAGCTGTATGTTAAATGCATATGAAACCAGACTCACACACACTCTCTCTCTCTCTCTCTCTCTCTCTCTCTCTCTCTAAACGCCCGTACAAAATTAAATGAAACATTTCCAAAGCATTAACATGCATGATGTAACATTAGCGAAACACTCAGCAGAAAATAAAGCAGGACTGTATGTTAGTATCTATTAGAATCTGATTGAAAACATATTTAACCCCTTCTGGGAAGTTCCTATTTAGGGTTTCTGTAATTTTACTTTCAGCATGATGTATTTTTAAGTGCATTTAGAATAAAATAGATGCATTGGGCAATTTCAGATTTCTGAATCTCATTATGATTCTTTAATTGACAGAGCTTCCTGTCAGAGAGCTTCCAACTAGTAATTACCACTTTATAAATATATATATCGCATAAATATAATCATCCAGGCAGCATATGGTCACAGTATCGTTTGCATCAGCAGAAAAGATGCTGCAGAGATGAGGAGAGTTATTACGCTTTTAATGGAAGGTTACGAATGCAGAAGTTTTCACGTGCACAATAAGAACTGAAATTGAAGTAAATTGATTTCATATTGACTTCTAATTAGTTGATGGACAGCACCAGAAGCAGCACAGTATTCAAAACTAACAGCTGTTTTTCTGTTCCATTTGCCTGAAATAAAACTACACCTTGTTTTTTTTCCGTAATGCATCTCTTTGTCCTGCATTTCTCCTCTCGGTCTCAGTCGAATGCAAAGCTCAAGCTGGTGAGGAGTCTTGCAGTTTGTGAAGAATCTTCAGGGCCGTTTTCAACCGACGGTCCTCTAGAATCACAGGTAAATACACAAACGCTGGTGGCTTGATCAAGGCAGTGACTATAAAGAATTGTGTATTATTTACCAAAACTCAGACTCTGATTTCAAAAGGTTGAAGTGTAGACTGTGCAAAGTGTGTTTTGGCAAATAAAATTGAGTCTGTAAACCACCATTAGGATATGATCATTAATATTCATATAGTCATGAATATTCATGTGTTGTCTGTTTATTCTGACTCCGCCCATGAAGGACGTCATTCAGCTTCACATCAGCTGTCCATCGGATAAAGAGGAGGAGAAATCCTCGAAAGACGAGTACGAGAATGAGGAAAGGGAAAAGAAGGATAAAACTCCACGCAAGATGCTCTCGCGTGGTAAGACATTCCTTTTAATGGTGTGTTTTGTTGAAACTAGTTCCTGTAATCAACATACAATCCAACAGTCGGTTCCAGAAGTAAAAACTCCATTCATTTTCTCCATAAGGAAATTTATTTTTAACAGTAACTTATAAACCTTTAAAGACAGACATTTTTAAAGCCTTCATTTTTCATTAATTCAGCGTATTTTGTTTTTAAATAATCATGCTATAAGCAGAATTTGTGGTGAAAAACTACATTACCCATGATGCTGTACAGAAAAATTCCACCAATCAGAGAGTCTCAGTGAGCAAAGCTCCGCCCACTCCATGATGCATAATCGGGCCAATTCAAAGCACTTAAATATTTGTATACACATGCATATTTTACAATACAATTAAAATGTTTCTAAAGTAAGCAACAAACAAACTTTAAATGAATACTTATGAGTTTCTCTCTCGTTTTAAATTTTATTGTCATTCACAGTGCTACATGAGATTGTAGTTCTTTCCATCATTAAAGCTGTTAGGTACACAGTCTTGTATATTTGTCAGATTTTTCATATATTTTCCTGCTTCAAATTTGCATGTAATGTTGTGATACTCCTCGTACTGTAGCTGGTTGGTTTGATCCGTGGCTTATAATGCTTTAACGTAGAATTTTATCAAATCCGTATGGGAAGAAATGAATGGGAAAAATACCAGTGGCAGCATTAATGCACTCTATATGGGTGTCATGATGCAACAAAATATTATAATCCTATAAAAAATGACTTGTGTTTAACCAAATAACCTGTAGGTCTGTTTTGAACTGAATTGAGCTGGATGTTGACATCACTGAATTCAATGATGAACTGCCTTTAACTGAAAATTGAGTGTTTACTGTTGTCTTTTCGCATTGACACCCATCTGATTCTGTTCTCCGTTCTCTTCCAGACTCCAGTCAGGAATACACTGATTCCACAGGGATCGATGTGCACGAGTTCCTGGTGAACACACTGAAAAACAACCCCAGGTACGACAGCCTCGGTCTGGTGTTCAGACACAACACTGATATCAGACACCGCCGGCGTCTCACACACACTCATCTGTCTCTGGTTACACTCGGCTTTTCCTGTGGATCACTCTGGCCGCATCCCAAATCACATACTAAGTGTTATACGAGAAGAAGTGAGCTTTAAATCATAAGTAGTGAGTGTGCTGAAGGAACCCAGATTTCAGTACAGAGAGAAAGAGTTTGTGATATTTTCCATCAACTTTCAGGTATTCTCAGTGTATAAACCTAAATGACCACAAAACCAGTCATAAGGGTCACTTTTTCTGAAATTGAGATGATTCTGAATAAATAAGCTTTCCATTGATGTATGGTTTGTTAGGATAGGACAATATTTGGCCGAGATACAACTATTTGAAAATCTGGAATCTGAGGGTGCAAAAAAATCTAAATATTGAGAAAATCATCTTTAAAGTTGTCCAAATGAAGTTCTTAGCAATGCATATTACTAATCAAAAATTAAGTTTTGATATATTTACGGTAGGAAATTTACAAAATATCTTCATTGAACATGATCTTTACTTAATATCCGAATGATTTTTGGCATAAAAGAAAAATTGATAATTTTGACCCATACAATGTATTGTTGGCTATTGCTACAAATATACCCCAGCGACTTAACACTGCTTTTGTGCTGCAGAGTCACACATGTGAATGTGTAGTGAATTTTAAGGTGATGTATTAATATGCTAATGTTTGCATGAATATTAGTTTTTAAAATATATTTAAACTTATTCTAACATAAAAGGTCTTTAAAGTTGTGTTTTGGGTCATTATGCTTTGGCACAGTATCTGTCAAACGAACTCAAACCGAAAGCACAATATGCCTTAAAACTTTCATCAAGTCTGTTTCAAAGTGAAGCGCGTACTTCGTTCAGACGATCAGCTCGTGATCCGGTGTTTTCTGCGTCTCAGAACGACTCGTTCAAACTGAATGAATGCAGTCAACTCCTTTATTTCACGTGATGTGAGTTTAGCGCGTGTTTGGGAACACAACGGCCACCAGTTATGCTTTATTTTCACGGAAGATGATTTCAGCGTTTCACTAGATTTGTAGTTTTTGTAAGCCTGTTTTCACAGTTTTCCTTCAAAATAAAAGCTCTACTGCCGTTTCCGTCAAAATAAAAGCGTAAAAGTGCAGTATGAATTGCTGACAGCTAGCGGTTTAAATGCAGTCCAGATTCAAAATATCTCTGTCAAGTGTAGAAATTAGGAAAGAAGTATTGTATTTTCTCTACTGTAGTGTAAAGCAAAAATAATATACCTATGAAATATTCATTTTCATTTATTTTACAGTGCAGTTGTTTTAGAATATATGGCTATTACTGTCATTGTTGTTATTATTATTATTATTATATTCTAATTATTTTGGCTTCCTAAAACCCCAGTGTGAATGTAATTTAGACTGAGACAGTATACCACAAATAAAAAGAGGGTTGAGTCCCCTTTAAAGTTCAGGTACAAGTCAATTCACTGACTTTTTTCTGACTTGAGTTTTCTTAGTTAAGAACAAGGGTTGTAGCTCTTAATTTTGAACTCAAAGTGCATTAGATAGAATAATTTAACTTTAAAATGTACAAAATGTAAAAAAAAAAAAAAAAAGTCCAATTCTTCATTTTTTTATTTTTTTTTTATAAATATTGCGATCAATATTGTACCGTGGACTTCATATCGAGATATTATCGTATCGTGAGATTTTGATATCGTTACATCCCTAGTTACAAATGAATCCATCATCATCAAAGTACGTAGTGAAGTATGTGAATCTGAATGCAGCGTCAGCTTCCATTTGATTAGTTTTTTCTGTTCTTCTGCATCACTTTTACCTGTAAATCCTCCTTTACTCTTTTAGAGACAGAATGATGCTGCTCAAGCTGGAACAGGATATCCTGGATTTCATTAATGATGAGAAGTAAGTCTGTATAATAATTCATATTTAATTAAAACAAATTAAATATATATGAACTTAAATATAATGATAATAATAATAATAATAATAAATTATATATTTGTTTTACGTATATGTATATAGTCTTTAAAATATTAAAAGTTTATGTATCCAAATAGATGTGGTTGTAACAATTTAAATTTGTTAAAAAAA
>NW_015644353.1:731148-733391 GCF_001515625.1 Sinocyclocheilus rhinocerous
AAAAAAACATTAATATTATAATTATTATTATTATTATATAATATAATAAAAATATCTATATTAAGTCAAAATTAAATATAAAATAATAATAGTAATAATATCTATATATTGTCTAAATTTTTGTAAAAATGTATGCATGTAAATAGAAGGTGCATAGAGATCAATTTAAGA
This sequence comes from Sinocyclocheilus rhinocerous, assembly GCF_001515625.1. NCBI lineage: Eukaryota > Metazoa > Chordata > Actinopteri > Cypriniformes > Cyprinidae > Sinocyclocheilus > Sinocyclocheilus rhinocerous. The sequence continues at coordinate 731,320 of NW_015644353.1, forward strand.
TTCAAACTCTTGATACAAAACATACCTTTTGCGAGTTCTTGTTTTTAATGTTGATAGTATTATACGAGCAAGAATGCAAATCCAAATATCCACACAATTGCAAATGTGACATTGAGTTTATACAAACGTTCAACAAACAAAAGGGTAAAATTAAGTGATGTTCTTCACAGTATTGTCAGTATTTGCTCTATTTTGCAATGAAATAATAGTTCAGCAGAAATACAACACACAGCGGTGTTTCGTGAACGAATCAGTGGCTTTGAACGAATCGTTCGTGAAAGTCATTGATTCAATGATTCGTTCCTTGAAGTCACTCTAAAAAGATGGGAATCACTGGTGTAGATGATATTTGTTGCCCCCTTTTGGTGGATTGTGAGTATTGCAGTAGTGTGGTTGTTTTGCTCTATTACTTAGCATGTTTTTGCATGAATTTCAAGGATAGTTTTTATTAAACAGTTAATTTTAGTTTTCTCTATTATTATTATTATTATGGTGAAGGGTGGTGCTGCTGTGATAAATGCGTCGTCGTTTCTTTGTACTGAGGTTGTTTTTGCATCTTTTTTCCAGTAATCAGTATAAGAAGTTTCCTCAAATGACCTCATATCATCGCATGCTGCTGCATCGGGTCGCTGCCTACTTTGGCATGGATCACAACGTGGACCAAACCGGCAAAGCGGTCATCATCAACAAGACCAGCAACACACGCATGTAAGACAGCGGTGGATGATGGGAATGATAATGATGCATCGTCTATTAAACTAATCAAACTCTGTGTGTTTCAGCCCCGAGCAGAGGTTCTCTGAGCACATTAAAGATGAGCGCAACATGGACTTCCAGAAGAAGTTCATCCTGAAGCGAGACGATGCCAGCATGGATAAAGACGATAATCAGGTTAGTGAGTCGCACCGTTTCACTTTTGCATCACATTTCGGTCGTGCATCTGATTGTCTCGCGTCTCAGATCCGGGTACCGCTGCAAGACGGCCGCCGCAGCAAGTCCATCGAGGAGCGAGAGGAGGAGTACCAGCGCGTCAGAGATCGCATCTTTGCACGAGAAGTAAGAACACAGGCTTGCATGCAAGCGTTCTGGTCAAATTTCAATTCAGTTATTTATTTGTATAGTGGCTGTCGTAATACAGATTGTTTCAAAGCAGCTTTACAGAAAATGCATGTTTCAGTGATACAAAAGCTGTTATTTGGTTTCTGTGGAACATCATAACAGTTTTTGAATAATTAGTAGTTCATCTGTCAAGCTCAAAAATATAAAAAAATAGGGCTGGGACTCGGCCTGGGCGATAACACGGTATCGATATTTAGCGACGGTACACCTTCTTCGAGAACGATATTAAAAATGTTCGATATAGGCACGTGCTATGAGTGACGCAGACAGCACACACAAACACGAACATGAGTGCTGTGCCTGCCTGTGATGAGGAGATTGTGAATAAAGAATGAATATTAGTCGAATTTAAAATAAAAATTTGCATTTGAATGCAAAAATAGTACAATCCAATGTTAGGTGAGCGTCTTCAGTTGGAGCACGAGATGCGGTGATGATGCAAGTGACGTTGTAGTTTAATGTTTTGTTAGTCTAGCCCACGAGACGCGCTGCTGCTGGCAATGCATAAATACGTGACTGTTTTGTTCATAATTGTTTATGCAATTTACGAAATTATATTTGATTTATATAAGTTAATTTAGACGTAATGCATGTTTTTTTTTATAGACAGTTATTTCCATGCGTTGACATTACGTGCTGAATTATTTTGCTCATTGTGCCCTCCTGTGGCCTCGGGAGACAAGCCAATTTAACCTATTTAATCTGCATATAAAACATTAGAAATGAGATATTTGTTTAATTTTTATTTTGTGTTTGACTGTTAAAACAAACAAAAAAAATGTGTTGTTTGTCTCAATAAATTGAGTTAATTTAAAAATACAGTGGTTAAATGTAAAAAAAAAATTCTATTGCTCTATTAAAAAAGGTTATAAAAAATGTCAATAATTATCGATACCGAACGATATGAAACATTATATCGTTGATAAATTTTTTAGCTATATCGCCCAGCCCTA
>NW_015644353.1:733497-734024 GCF_001515625.1 Sinocyclocheilus rhinocerous
AACACATGCTGAATTGAGTGCTGTGCCTGCCTGTGATGAGGAGATTGTGAATAAAGAATGAATATTAGTCGAATTTAAAATAAACATTTGCATTTGAATGCAAAAATTGTACAATCCAATGTTAGGTGAGCGTCTTCAGCTGGAGCACGAGATGCGGTGATGATGATGTAAGTGACGTTGTAGTTTGTTTTGTTAATGTTAGTCTAGCCCGCGAGACGTGCAGTTGCTGCGTTATGCTTTCAAAATATTAGAGAAATATAGAAGCTCAATGCGGAGAAGATCTTGAATGGGTTAAAACCGAAACCAAGCCATTCACACAGAACGCATATTCAGCGCATTTTTTAGACGGACAAATATGACTGCTGCACTCGAGTCTCACAGAAGAGATGTATAGAAAGCCATGCAAAGTTAAAACAGTTTAAACTTTTAGAAAACACGTCACGAATTTATGGAGGTTTATTCCTTTTCACTGCGTCTCATATGTTTTTAAATGCAGTCTGTGTGAATGGCGCTTCGGCTCTTTGGAT
>NW_015644353.1:734215-737986 GCF_001515625.1 Sinocyclocheilus rhinocerous
AGGTTGAAGCGAATTACAAGGATGTTCACAGTGGGCCGTGTTTACGCTTATCTCGCATCATAAAAGCAGATGTGCAAGTACATTTAACCTCTTACATTACTCAGCCGAACGCACAAGCGCTCTTCTTCGTGAGCATTTGAGTGTGTGGTTAAAAACTATCCTAGAGCGCCATCTGCTGTTAAAAACTAAGCTCAGAATCGATTCCAGAGAGAATCACGATGCATTCGGGAAATCTCAGAATCGATCCACGAAACGCGATGCATCGATTTATTGTCCCAGCTTTACAAAAAAAGCACAATAACACTATAGACAGCTCTGCAGGATCCTTAAATTCAATCAGAATTCATGAAACCATGTTTAAACTTGCTAATTTTTCTCCTAGGTCAGTGCAAAAAATTAATACGTCAGAATGCACAATAAATGTCTTAGTGATTCGTTTTAATTGCAGAAGTTGTTTTTATTGTACTGTTTTATTTTATTCTGCTCTGTTGTTGTTTTTATACTTTGTAAATGTTCATACCTTTTAATTTTTCGTTACAGTCCTCACAGAATGGATACATCATTGATAACAGGTAAGACACAAACCTGCTGTAACTGATCTCCACTGCTAGTTAATGCACAGCTTTACGTCTATAGTTTAATCCAGTTGTGTTTTACAAATGTGAAATTCATCCAAAAATCACTGGTTTGGGTTTAAAGACAAAACATGTGCATGATTAGATATTAAGGAAATCATTATATTTATTTTAAATTGAGTTTTATTTTGTTTGTTGTAAAATGTGATGCTATCACAGTACCATAGTACAATCACAGTACTTCTTTGTAAGGCAAGGACTTTTTTTCTGCTAACTATTTTAACTATTTTTATCAGTTTTTTTGTTTGTAATTTTCTTTAGCTTTTATTATTTATTATTTCATTAAGTTGTCTTTATGAAACAGCTCAGTGCTGGAAAACGGTGTTATAATTTTAAAAGTTTGTTCAACTAATTATTTTAAATCTCTATTTTAAATCAATATTTTTATTATTTTAAGTTTTTGCGAATTGCTGATCTAGCTAATGCTGGAATACAGTGTTACAATTTAACATATATTAATGTTCAAGTATCAATTTGATTTGTTCAACTGTTTTCAATGTCTATTTTTAGCAAGATTTCTATTATTTATTTCATTGTTATCTTTACAAAAAAGCTGAATGCTAGAAAATACTTAGAATTGAACAATTTAATGTTTTTTTAACTAATGATTTATGGCTATGATTATGCTTATGATGATTATTTATTATTTTACGTTTTTTTTTTTTTAAAGCTCTGACGTATCTAATGCTGGAATACAGTTTTACAATGTAACAATTTAACGTTCAACTCTTAACTAATTTAAATATCAGTTTTTAATAAGATTTCTATTGTTTTATTTTTATATATATAAAAAGCTGTGAATTAACAATTTAATGTTCAACTCATTTTAATTGATGATTTCACAGCTAGCACAACTCATTCTCGTCAAAAACCCTTCATCTATGTATCTGTCTGTAGATAATGTAACCTCAGTGACACGTTTAAATCAAAACATTAGTGATGAATACATCACACGAAAACAAATGCAAAGCGTGAAACGCACATGATGATCAGTCCGAATCACAGCAGTCTTTCCTTTAGTACTGTAATGATGTAGAATGAGTGTGCTTTTCATGTGTGGGTCCCGACACACACACACACACACACACACACATACACACACTCTCTCTCACACACACACACATTATCTCTCTCTCTCTCACACAAACACTTATTGTAATTAGTAAAATATATTTAATTGTCACTTATACATTTAATTAATATATTTTAATGTAATTAATAATAATTGTAGCACTAGATACAATTAATAATTTAATTGTAATAACTAAAATAATAATAATTATTGTTAACGTTTACCATTCTTTTAAAAAACTAAACTATTTAGGTTTATAAATTGTATATGTTTTTTATAATATATATGTATATTAATTAAAATAGAATTAATACTTTTAATTGTTTTTATACATTAAAATCTATCTATCTATCTATCTATCTATCTTAAACATTTATTTAAGATAAAAATAAATAAAAATTAAGTATTAATGGGTTGTAATCAGGGCTTGAAAACGGAAAAATCGGTTCAAAAATCAATCAGTTCACTCCGAGCAGAATCGATATTTTAACGTTTCTGTTCCTGCGTTCCTCTGTATTATTACCATTCCGAAACCGGTTTGAGTAGAAGAAATACTGGTTAATAACGTTATTTTTTTTAAACAAATTTTTTTTTTGCCTATAATAATAATAATAATAAAGTATAGCGTTTTCTTTACTCAAAAAGAAAAAAAAACTGGAAGAGATCTGCGATCTTAATCCGCTGCGCTTAGTCACAGACAATAAAGCATCATCTTTTCTAGATTTTGGACAAATGTAGGCTACTAAACAAAACAAAAAATCTATTAACACTTTAAAGACATTAAAGTATTTTTTAAGATATTTAAAAATGTTTGCTGCATTGTTAAAAAACGTTTTGAGAGTGAAAAAAAGTCACGTATAGGCTCACGTAGCATTTTATAGCCCTATTACATTCAGAAATAATGTAGGCTTAAATGCCGGTAAAGCAAAATGTTTACAAACATTATAAACACAGTTAGTTTCTCTCCACAACAAATCCTCTAAAGTTAAGGCTATGCGTTTAGGCTATAAAAACGTCAATCCAAAAACAAATTAATTTAAGGTGAAAATGATGCCTACCCCTCTCATTCGGCACAAATCCACATGTTTCCGTATTCGCGACATATCTGAATGCTAAAATATGATTTATTATAGGCTAGGCTTTGTACGTTCATCGACGTAAAACATCATCCTTTACATCGGCTATATCAGCACAGTGAGGCGGTGCTCGCTGAATGCAACAGATTGTACAACGGAGCAGTGTAACTTTTTATTTGTTTCTTTAACTGTATTTTATTTTGATAATGAACAGGCTGCAATGTCGCAAAATATGTTGTGTCTGTGTGCGTGTGAGGCGCCGGCGCGATATCATGCCAACGCTGGTTGGTTATACAGATAGAAGCAAGACTTCATTTAAAACTGTCAAGCTTTTGCAAAATAAAGAAAACTACTTTCTGCCATCTCGCTTTCCTTTCCGAGAACTTTGAAACACGTCACAGTGAACCGTAACTCAGCACACTTTTTTCTTTCGTTTTGTTAATCTGTCAATGATTTAAGTGAAATATATTTTGTGTGTGCCTATATATTCCTTTTTATGTAAGCCTATAGTTTTATGCTGTTTTCTCCGTTCACATAAGCGATGCAGGTTTACACTATCCTCGGATAAACTCTAACGCCGGTGCATTGCCATTTAATTCGTTATTGGTTGATAGCAAATTTCTAAATGGAACGATAAAATAACGTTATTAACTGGTTAATGGCCAATTCAAATTTTCGATTCTGTTCGGAACTATAAAATTTGATTTCGTTTCTGTTTCCGGTTTTCGTTTTCGTTCCTTGAACTGGGTCCAGAGCCCAGGTTGTAATATATGACCCTGGAGCACAAAACCAGTCTTAAGTCGCTGGGGTATATTTGTAGCAATAGCCAAAAATACATTGTAAGGGTCAAAATTATTGAATTTTCTTTTGTCAAAAATCATTAGGATATTAAGTAAAGATCATGTTCCATAAAGATATTTAGTAAATTTCCTACTGTAAATATATTAAAACTTAAATTTTGATTAGTAATATGCATTGCTAAAAACTT
>NW_015644353.1:738025-743753 GCF_001515625.1 Sinocyclocheilus rhinocerous
GATTTTCTCAATATTTAGATTTTTTTGCACCCTCAGATTCCAGATTTTCAAATAGTTGTATCTCAGCCAAATATTGTCCTATCCTAACAAACCATACATCAATGGAAAGATTATTTATTTCAGAAATTGACCCATATGACTGGTTTTGTGGTCCAGGGTCACATATATAATGTATATAAAAACGTCCTGTTTGTAAATTCACACTATTCCGCGTTTCTTCATCACTTCCACATCTAAATTGCTGTCCTGCCCACAAATACAGCTGAATCTTCCGCCAGTCTCTATATCCCATCATACCGCCCAGTCCTGCCAGTCGCTATGGTTACAAAACAGGATGTTCTGGATCTGTTGGTTGCTTGCCGTGCTTCAACAGTATGACTGATGCCAATGTGTGTGTGTGATGTTTCCTCATGTAATACAATAAACAATAGTGTCGCATTTCTGGAGTGTCTTTCTGCATCTGTGTTGAATGTGTGATGTTACTGCATCATATTCCAGATCTCATCCTTGTGATTATGAAGAGAATTGTGGGAGCGAGTGGATGAAAGAAAGCAAATGTCATGGAGCAGCGGAGCGTTGCGTGTTTGCAGTGAGCGCAGCTCTAAAATAAACAGTGCAGCTGCCGCTTAAAATAGCTTATTCATTAATTACACACACACACCCCACAGATACACACAGATTGCAGGGTTATGTTGGGTTTCCCAGTAGATTGGGTTTTCATTACAGACATGTGTTAGTTCAGTGTTCAAATGTTCACAGGTTCATCTGACAGAAGACACTTCATTCTGTTGGTGATTCCCGTAAGCAGGAGATCAAACACATTGTGCATCAGAAGATTGATTACAAAAACTGGTACACTGAAAAATTCTGCGTTTACAGCTCGCTATTCTGCATTTACAGCTCGCAATTCTGCGTTTACAGCTCGCATTTCTGCGTTAACAGCTCGCGTTTCTGCGTTTACAGCTCGCATTTCTGCGTTAACAGCTCGCATTTCTGCGTTTACAACTCGCAATTCTGCGTTTACAGCTCGCATTTCTGCGTTTACAACTCGCAATTCTGTTAACAGCTCGCATTTCTGCGTTAACAGTTCGCATTTCTGCGTTTACAGCTCGCATTTCTGCGTTTACAGCTCACATTTCTGCGTTAACAGCTCGCATTTCTGCGTTTACAGCTCGCAATTCTGCATTTACATCTAGCAATTCTAAAAAAAAAAAAGTAAAAATTGTGCAAAACTCAGAATTGCAAGGAAACATGTCCAGATTGTGAGATAAAAATTGCAATTATGTGGTGGAAGCGAAGCATGCTTTCGTAGTTTTAGACTCCATGATAGGAAGAAAGGGAGGCAAGGGAAAATATTATAATACTTGTAATTTGTAAATAAGTCCTAGTTTTGCCTTTGAGGTCTCTCGTCCAATTAAATAGACTCTTTTTATTAGCTTTAGTCTGGCAATTTTGTGTTGGAGTGGATCTAATTGAATCTTTTTGCTGATGCAAAATCTAATTTGTTGATGAAATTGTTTCATCACCTTTTTCTGGGAAAACTTGCGTGTTTGTTCCCAGTAGTTTTCTGTTCTGTAGTTTTAGTATTCTATGTGCAAAATGTGGAAGAGCACTCTAGAACGTAAATGTCATCTCCAGTCCCAGTTCCCGTAAGGAAATAAGTCATCTGGCATCACCAGGATGGGTTTTACAGATCAGTTATTTTAATCGTCTTATGCTAATGTGCATTTTTAGCACAAATATTTTTCACTCTTTGCACAAAATATTTGAATTTAGTCTGTTACATCTGTTGTTCATCTCACATTCGGTCTCTGAGGAAGTGCGTTTTGTAAAATTGCACATGAAGCGTAATAACGGTGATAACATTTTGCGGGTTAAATTTTTGTTTGTCAGCGTGAAGCGTCTCTGAACAGTGTTTTTGAGAGCTGATGAGTGTAATGTAACTATTGATGAAGATTTACTGAACTCTGGAACTGTTTTGAGTATCTTTAGCTGTTAAATACAGAACCATTGACTGATTGATTGATTATTGGTTTTCTCGACAGCTGCTCTTGTGCAGGAGGGCAGCGCATTACGCAGATCTGAGTGTGTATGCATCAGTTTAACAGTGATGGGCCTGTGTGTGTGTGTGTGTGTCTAAGGGCTGCACGGTAATGAGAGCTGATGAGTGTAATGTAACATTATTGATGACGATTTACTGAACTCTGGAACTGTTTTGAGTATCTTTAGCTGTTAAATACAGAACCATTGACTGATTGATTGATTATTGGTTTTCTCGACAGCTGCTCTTGTGCAGGAGGGCAGCGCATTACGCAGATCTGAGTGTGTATGCATCAGTTTAACAGTGATGGGCCTGTGTGTGTGTGTGTGTGTCTAAGGGCTGCACGGTAAATAAAACCCATAATTTACACAAGCAAATGTTTGAATTAAGTAGTTTTCAAATGTGCATTTAAACTAGAAAATCCTCATGCAGCACTGCAAACCATTCCTCCACTCCATGCTGTTGCATTAAATGCAAGCTTGGTGGATATGACGGTGTACGGTGCAGCCCAGGTCTGTATTGTGTGTCTGATGTTTGAGTATGTCTGTATGTGTGTATGTTTAATGTTCAGGTTTGTGTTTATTGTTAGCACTTTGTGTCTGATATCTTGCAACCAAGTTTGTGTGGCGCTCCAGTGATGGATCTGCATGTTTGTTTGTGTGTGTGTGCAGAGGTGGACAGTAGTGAAATATTTTTCCTTTACTCAAGTAAATCTAAAAAGTATCTGTACTTTATCAGAGCGTTTTCTTTGGAAAACCTTTACTTCACTACATTCCGAAGCACAATGTTGTACTTTTTACTGCATTTCATAAATAAAAGTTTTTTTTTTTTTTTACCTTTAATACTTAAGAACATAAAAAATGCAGTAATTTCTTGTACTCAAGTAAAACTTTCAATTACTTTTACTTGAGTAAAAGTAAAAAAGTACTAGATTTCTAATGCAATTAAGTATTAAATTATATTTAATATGAAATGTAGTGCAGTAAAAAGTACAATGTTATGCTTTGGAATGTTGTGAAGTTCAAGTTTTCCAAAGAAAAACACTTGATAAAGTACAGACACTTGAAAAATGTGCTTTTAAATAGAGCTGCACGATAAATCGCAATGAAATCGCGATTAGGCAAAAGCTGCGATAGTCATGCGGATCTTGTAACGGTAGCTGAATAAACAGAAGATTTAACTGCTTTCATTGATTCAGCGTGACTAATAAGCACACGACTACGACAATATATGAGTGCTTATAATTATTATAATAATTTTCATTGTAATAAAGTATATAATAATGCAATGCCTTTATCACTGCTTAGAATACTATGAAATATGTTGCGTGCCTTATTCTGTGTATGAAGCCACATCATCTCACAGAAGGATTTATTTCAAACACTCGACTGACGTTATGAAGTGAGTTTGGAGTAAAAACATGTTATTAAATGTGGTATTTTCACAGATGGAGCAGCATTTACTACACAGAGCCGTAGTTCACTGAGAAGCTACGCAAACAGCTGTCATTATCACAGAACGATTTCTTCGATTTTTTTTTTTTGCATAGCTTGTCAGTGAACTACAGTTCTGTGTAGTAAATGCTGCTCCATCTGAAAGCACATGATGGAGTTTTACTACTGATCACAGAACCGGCTTTACTGACTAGATGCGCATGACAATTGCATTCGATTAATCGTGCAGCCCTACTTTTAAAGCAGAGTAACAATTCTTCACTACTGTCCGCCTCTGGTGTTTGGACTGTCAGAATGAGTGTCTGTGTCTGTTTTCACACAGCTCTGTGTGTGTGTTCTCGTCCCGCACGCAGGGGTAACAGGGAAAGCTCCAGCCGGGCCTCCAGCAGTCGCCAGAGCAGCACCGACAGCGATATGAAGAGCCTGGAGCCGCGTCCGTGGAGCAGCACAGACTCGGACAGCTCCAACCGTACGCTCAGACCTCCGGTCACCAAAGCCAGCAGCTTCAGCGGCATCTCCATCCTCACGCGTGGAGACAGTCTGGGCAGCGCCAGGGGCTCCCGCACAGGTAACTCACACACCCTTGCTGATACATTGAAAGTGTAGCAATCCCTCACATCAAAGCAGTGATCTTAGTATGCTCATGTACAACAAGAGATGCAGATGCAAAGGATCAAAATCCTGCTGCTCATTGCATCTTAACGCGTTTTCGCAAAAGAGTTTAAGTTTTTTGCCGCTACAAGTTTGAAAAACAAAGCATCTCGTCCCGGCATATTTCACTCAGCCAATAATAGTTTTTGCTTTGAAGAAACGTGCTTGGGAGGGAAATTTATTTTATTTTATTTTATTATTTTCTTTATTTCATTTCATTTTATTTCTCCCAACTAGGGCTGGGACAATAAATCGATGCATCGCGTTTCGTGGATCGATTCTGAGATTTTCAGAATGCATCGTGATTCTCTCTGGAATCGATTCTAAGCTTCGTTTTTAACAGCAGATGGCGCTCTAGGCTAGTTTTTAACCGCACACTCAAATGCTCACGAAGAAGAGCGCTTGTGCATTCGGCTGAGTAATGTAAGGGGAAGCAGATAAAACACTAATAACGCGGTCTCAGAAAAAACTCACGTGATCCACGCAAAGTACGTGCAGGCGCCACATTAAAAAAAAAAAAAGGTGAGGTAAACGCAGTAACGCATAATACATGAATTATGAAGCCAATTAGTCATTATTTCATAAGACAGAGCGTGACAGAAACAGTCGATCCTGAGGAGGATATGGAAGAGGAGGGCGACGAAAACGTAAAAGAGGGACCAAGCGGCGATAACGGTTCATCCTCCACTGCTGGTAGGAAATACAATTTTAATCCACAGTGGCAGAAAACATTCCCATGGCTCATTTTTGAGGAACAACTTTAATGTACTGCAAGTACTGCAGAGGACAGAAACAAGCGGGCAACTCTGCCTTTGTTAGCGGCAACCCTCATTTTAAACGATACAGTACTAAAACACGGTAAATCGCGGAGGCATGCACTCTGCAGAGATGCGTACATAGCACGAGAAAACAGGATCGGCAACCATGCAGGCAGCTGTAAGAAGGCAGGTGCTGCTCTCTGAAGAAGAAAAAAGTCGACAGCTGCAAATAAAATTTAATATTGCGTATTATATTGCTAAAGAAGAGACAGCCTTTGTGAAGTTTGGTCCGCTTATTACCCTACATAAGAAAAACGGAGTGGACATAAATCCAACATATGACAACGATAAAAGGTGTGCAGAAATGATTGGACAAATTGCAGACCAAGTCAGGGACGCGGGAAGTAACTTAGGGGTGCTGAAGGGGCTGCAGCACCCCCTGTTTTCACATGGTTGCAAATGCAATGCCAAGTTTGTTCATTTAAATTTATTCCGTTTTAGCATGCGCCCCTAAAATTCTTTAATGTGCTCCTAAATCGCCCCTAAAATTCTTTAATGTGCTCCTTCTGAAAAAAGTAAGCGTCAAGCCCTGTGATGCGAGATTAACGTAAACACAGCCCACTGTGAACATCCTTGTAATTCGCTTCAACCTTTTCGAACTTCATGAATGATTATTTTAGGTTTAAATGGTGCGTGTTTAAGGAACTGGAAGCAAGCAGAGTACAGCTATTTCTAAAGCACGCAGTGCCATCTGCTGTTAATAGTGTTGTTACGTTCGTGAACGAATCGTTCTTTTTGAACGAATCTTTTTGGTGAACGAATCG
>NW_015644353.1:743763-748762 GCF_001515625.1 Sinocyclocheilus rhinocerous
GATGCCTTCGGAAAATCTCAGAATCGATGCAGAATCATTTCTCGATTTGCGATGCATCGATTTATTGTCCCAGCCCTACTCCCAACTATGTTTCATCCCAAACCACTTGCTTGGGAGAATATTTTATTTCATTTCATTTCATTTTATTCTATCCCAAAACAGGAATAAAATGGGGGGAAAATATTTATTTATTTACCAGGTATATACATTTCTATTTAAAATATATATAATATATAGTAATTTATATTAACATTTATATTATAATATATATATATATATATATATATAGTTTATTTATTTGTTTGGTTGTCGGTTGGTTGTTACAGTACATAAACATTTCTTCTTAAAAAAAAAAACTCAAATAATGCTGTAAACTATACAGAAAACCCTGTCAGTTGATACATTACTATGATATTAAATGTTAAAATTAGACTATTAACTTGAGTCCAAACTATAAAGTTCAATTTTTTTGAGTCATATATTTATTTATTTGTTTGGTTGTTGGTTGGTTGTTTTTTTTTCTTTTGCAAAATGCATTGAACTGCTTATTTTTGAAGGGAAATGAATAACAGGGATGACATTTTAAATTACATTTTAAAAATATATTTTTATTTTTAACTGTCGTATTTTCATAGGAATGTAACACTATTTCGATATTTATATATGCTTCTATATCATGTATGTCATGTCTATTGCTCTTATTTCAGGTCAGACACATCATAGTATATACAATAGATTTTAGTGATGGCATTTAGCATTAATGCATTTGAATTGCAAGTGTCTTCTTTTGTTTATTCATGTGAACTGGTTTGCATCATGCATGCTGGTGTGTGGTCGGATCATCTCTCGCTCTGTATTGTGACATGAACATTAATGCTCTTCTGTCCTCTCAGGTCTTCCCACAGTCACTCTGGACGTTTGTACCCCAGCTCAGCCGCTCCAGCAGAGCCGCGGGCTCCTGCCGTGTCCCCCGAACTGCCCCTCCGGAGCCCCTCAGACCCCGAGCCAACCGGCCCCTCCGCCGCTGCTGCCGACCCCAACTCACACACACACACACTCTCACACACACACTCACACACAGCACGCCATCAGCGCGCACAATCACATGCTGCCTCAGGTGAGTCCTGGAGTCACTGTCAATCTGATGCACACATTATCATACTAAACATGATTTTAACTGCTCTTTAAACTTACATTGATTAGCCCTAAAAAATATTTTAATACATCATGCTACTTGAGGTCTGAAAAAATCACAAAATATCACAGCAGCAAGTGTCATTTGTTGTGAAATAAGATGCACAAACACACGTTACAATCCAAACATTTCGTAAAACAATCAAAACGTCAAAAAGAGGTTTGAGAAGTTTAAAATAAAATAGATATCATTTTGAAAATTACGAAAAACGAAACACTCAAACATGAATGAAAAAAGACAAAACAAGCCCAAACACAAAGTCCTTTAAGAAAATGATTGATCGTGATGATACATGCACAAATTTCTTTGGTAAATTACTAATTCTAAATTGATAATTTAGGAGATAATTATTTTCATTTGGAAACTATATTTTTCATTTGTGTGTGTGTGTGTGTGTGTATCTACAGTATATATATATGTGTGTGTGTGTATGTATATATATATTAGGGCTGGGCAATTTAACACGTTATTATCACGTTAACGCATTAATGCTATTTCGTATTTAGTACAGATTGGCCACGTACACACTGCAAGTTTCAGGAGTGAAGCTGCATTTAAATGCTGGAGTGATTCCCGTAAATTATCGTTCCATGCGTGTAGGTAACAGCAGTCACTCCCGCATTTGTAACCATAGCAACATTTTGGCATCTTGCAGGAGTGAATACGAATTTAGCCATTTGATATCTGCCACTTTTTGACTAAAGACTCTTTTTGTCTGTCTATTTTAACTAAACTACCGCTGATAGATGTGCTGTGTTTTGTTAATGCTCGGGAGGCTGCTTTAGAGAGCGCTGTCTTGCAGTGTTGCCATGTCCTCATATTTACAAGCACTTTTAGGCATGTTGTTTGGTCTTAGCTTTATGGAGTTAATAAAGTGGTCTATTGCGGATATGAGATACATGATTTTTTTGCAACGGATTAAGTAATACACATCGGACTCAGTGTGCAAGTTTTCTGTGCGTGACGAATTTTTAGGATGACGAATACGAAAAAACGCATATGAAAATTGCGGACTTCGGTGCAAGGACCTTTAATGCGGTTGTCGAATGCGGTTGTCACTCCCGTATTTTAATGAATTATGTGTGTACAGAACGCGATTAAGGAGTAAAAGGTGAACTGACAACTGAATTTAGCTGCAGTGTGTACGTGGCCATTTAGTATTTGAGTTTCTCCATGAACAGAACATTCTTCTCTAAGCTCTCCTCCTGAGCTCTGAGTCTGTTCCTCTGTTCTCTCTGTGTCTCTGCAGCCGTCTGCGCAGGCTGTGTCTTACTCAAACCCTTCGTGCCCTCAGGTCATCTTGCCTGTTTCTCCTTCCCAGCAGTACAACATGGTACTTTACCTCTCCTCTCTCTCCTGAATCTTTCCCTTCATTTCCCTTCATCTCTTCTGCTCTTCAGCTGGATATTGTATTAAGTAGTCATTTTTTTTGTGCTGAGCAGAAATAAGCACATTATATTTTTGTCGATGAGCATGTATTAATTGTTCTGTACCAAAATGTGTTATTTGAGATGTAAAGGTTTTGAATTGTCCTCGTACTACTACTACTATTCTACGTGGATGAGTTTTATTTTAATTTAGTTTAGTTTATTCATTTATTTATTTTATGCTTTTTTTATTGCATTTTATATTGTATTTTGTCATATTGTATTTTATATTTACATTATTTCATGTCCTGATTCATCTACTCTAGGTGGATGATCTTCTCTTTTTTTTTTTTTTTTTCTACCATGAGGAGTTGCACATTGAATTTTGTTGTACGAACATTGTACAATGACTATATTATTTTTATTTTTAAAATTATTTTATACATTTTTGTATTATTATATTTTATTTTATAACTGTTTTGTTTTAGTTACATATGTATTTAGTATATCTTCAGTAGGTAAGGCCATCCCAGAATGCATTGACAAGCTCATTGAAAATTGTAAAATTGCTGTGCATCTCTGTGCATGATTTCAGACCAGTCACTTATGAAGCTCCATAACTGTTAGGATGCTGCCTATGTAGACAGTGAAGTTGCTCAGTAGGGTTTGAAGCGGCTCATGCTGATCTCTCTCTGTCTCTGTTCAGGGAGATGAGTTGACTCCAGGTTTTGGGCAGATGTCTCTCAGCCGTCAGAGCTCCAGCGAGGCACCTGAGCCACCCAGCCTATACCAGCCTCAGCCCGCCGTACTCTTGCAATTCTGTGATATATAAAACTCAGAATTGCGAGGTATAAACTTTTCTGAGAAGAAAAGTCAGAATTGTGAGATAAAAATGACCTGTTTTATGTTTTTCATTCCGTGGCAGCAAAAAAACTAATAATTTTGCAAGATATAAAGTCAGAATTGCGTGCAGTTGTGAGTTTATAATGCACAATTCTGTCTAGAAAGTCTGTCTTATGAAATAAAATGTTGCAATTGCCAGTTTTATTTTTATTCCATGGCAGAAAGAAAAAAAAACAATTGCAAGAAGTCAACTCAGAATTCTGATTAAAAAATAATAATAATTCAGAATTGTGAGAGAAAAGATCAGAATCCTGAGTTTATATCTCACAATTGTGACTTTTTTTCTCAGAATTGCAAAAAACTGTCTGAATTGTAAGATAATTGTCACAATTACATTAATTCATTCTGTGGCAGAAATGGGCTTCCATACATTTTAACATATTACAATAGAAAATCAGTTTTTTACATTGTAATAATATTTCACAATTTTTTACTGTATTTTTGATCAAATAAATGCAGCAGCCTTGGTGAGCAGAAGAGACTTTCAGAAACATAAAAATCTTACCCACCTCAAACTTCTGAATGGTGTGTATTTCACAAATACTGTGCGGTATACAGTAACCAACATTAACCTGTAGCTCTGAATCATGTTTGTGTTGCTTCATCATCGTCTGCTAAATGCCTTCAGCTCCAATCCCGAGGTGAAAAGCTGTAATTTCCAGTCTAAAATATTAGCAGACTCTCTTTCGCTCTCTGAAGAGGAAACAGGAAGTTGTCATAGCAGTGATGGAAAACTTTAGTTAGAAAAGGAAGTGTGAGA
Organism: Sinocyclocheilus rhinocerous; assembly: GCF_001515625.1. Lineage (NCBI taxonomy): Eukaryota > Metazoa > Chordata > Actinopteri > Cypriniformes > Cyprinidae > Sinocyclocheilus > Sinocyclocheilus rhinocerous. The sequence goes on from NW_015644353.1 coordinate 747,989, forward strand.
AGATGCTGAATGTGATTGTTGTAAAGGAATGTTTGTGTTTGTGAATCACAGTTTCTGCTGCGCTTTACACCGAACGGCTGATAAGAATCGGGAGAAGCATTTATCCTATGTTAGATACATTTGCAGAAACTGTAATAATGAAAAACTACTAGGGCTGTCAAAAAAAAAATTCGAGTTTCGAATATTCGTCGAATTTAAAATATAAATCCACATTCAAATCCAAAAACGTTTAGGTGTGCGTCAGGCAGCTTATCAGTGGCACACGAGATGCGATGACGATGTAGGTGTCGTTGCATTTTAATGCTTTTTTTAACCTATCCAGTTGAAGCCACTAGATGGCGCTGCTGCGTTGTTCATTCAAAATGTTGCGGAAAAAGAGAACATCAATGCGGAGAAGATCTCGTTTACATCAAAACTGACACCAAGCCGTTCACACTAGAGCTCGACCGATATATCGTTTTGCCGATATTATCGGCCGATATGAGCCTGTGTTTTTCAGATTCAGACATTTTTAGCAATTATCATTTTGATGAACTGATATCGATTCTTAAAACCCAACAATCAATCTCTGCTATTTTCAGTAGATGTGATATAAGTATATGTGATACATTGTGATATAATTAATAAATGACTCATACAGTGATATTAGATTTTGGTCCTTGCGCGCACCGCTATAATCAACAGTAAATCACAGTCTTTATATTCCATCAGAGCGTCTTTGTAATATGAGCAGCACATAATACTCAAGACTGTGTCTGTGTGTGTGTGTGTGTG
>NW_015644353.1:748921-749749 GCF_001515625.1 Sinocyclocheilus rhinocerous
ACATACATGATGCTGTTTTGTTTCTAATTGTTTAAGCAACTTAATTAATTATATATATGCTTTATAAACATTATTTTAAACATTATGCACTTTTTTCAAAGGTAGTCGTGTTATTTTTTTATTGCTTTGAATAAATGTGCATTAGTAATATTTTGCTCGATGCGCCCTCTTGTGGTACATATGTGATACATTGTGATATAATTAATAAATGACTCATACAGTGAAATTAGATTTTGGTCCTTGCGCGCACCGCTATAATAAACAGTAAATCACAGTCTTTATATTCCATCAGAGCGTCTTTGTAATATGAGCAGCACATAATACTCAAGAATGTGTGTGTGTGTGTGTGTGTGTGTCAATTCAATTCGATTCAAGTGAGCTTTATTGGGTATATATGACTTGCACAGTATTGCCAAAGCATTGACTATTGCATGAACAAAGAACAAATAATTATTATATAATACATAAACAAAACAAGAATAGATCTATAATTCAGTAAAGATCCAGGTTCAGTATTATTCCACCGGAGGACAGTATCCGAATTCAGGCCAGCAGTTCCGCTCTATTTCTCACCAGGTGTCATACCCCACACAGCGCTCTCAGCCGCTGCCCCCACCGGCGCAGCCCTCCGGTCAGTGTGACATCACTTCCTGTTCCTCTGCTCCTAGACAGCATCATTTTATCCTCCCTGTAAAGCAAGCGAATGTGCTTTTGGAGCAGAGCTCATCAGATGAGTCATGCATGGAAGCCCGTCTCCACCACATAAGAAAAAAATCAAGCTTACATAAATCATGATTTTGACATTTAAAAAATATCAGAAATATGAGA
>NW_015644353.1:750799-752115 GCF_001515625.1 Sinocyclocheilus rhinocerous
AAGGCTACAGTGTTCAAAGGCAATGGTTTGAAAAAAAAAAAAAAAAAAAAAAGAGGAAAAAAGTCATTATTGCCATACTGCGTCATAATGAGATGTGAGGATGTCAATTTTGACTTGTCATAATTTCAACATTTAACTCATAATTATGAGGGGAAAAAGTTGAATTTGACAAATCGGAATTGAGTTTACAAAGTCAAAATGATAGTCAGAATGATCAAATTTAAATATAAAATATTAGTAAAATATAGAAATTATAAAATTATATAAAGTAATAATTATTAGGTGAAGTCATTATGGGGAAAAGTCAAAATTATGACATTAGGTCATAATTATGACACAATAAAACTATAACATTTAAATATAAAATTTTAGTAAAATTAATAAAATATAAATGAAAAAAGTCGTAATTTTAAAATAGTCATTATGGGAGGGAAAAAGTCATTATGAGACTAAAATACCATAATTATGATAAAAGTGAAAACTGACATACTAAGCCATAAAAGTTTGAAATTGTCACAAGTTGAAATTGACATCCTAAGTCATAAAAAAGTCAAAAAAAAAAATATATATATATATTACATTTAAATATAAAATTTTATTTTTATATTAATATTAATAATATTAAAAATAGAATAATTTTTAATAAAAATGTTAAAATATTATTTGATAAAAATAATTTTATAGTACTGTTAAATTACAATACTAATATTTATATAGTTTCATGTTCAAGTTTCAATACTTTTTCATTTTAAAATATGAAACCATCCAGCTTTTATTTTGTCAGATTGTTGGCTAATAAATATATGTGCAGCCTGTTTCAGAGTGAAATGCGGCACTGTGTTCAGTTACACGTGTGCAGATCATGATATGGTGTTTTAGCGTCTCAGAGTGACTTTATTCACAGTTAATGAACCAAGTGACTCTGGGACACTGAAGGATTTCTTTTGCGACAAAATATTTAGCGCTTAAAATTTTTTTACCGATATAGCTGATGGAAATGCCATTTATCTATAAAATTTCTCATGTGTCGACAATCTTTTTTTGTTTAACTTTACCGCATAAATTCTATATCGATACTTCAAATGTCGCAAAAATTTGTTTGGAAACACTTTTTGTCGAGAAAAGGGGCTTTAACGCAAATAAATGTGTTGTCACATGACAGAATTAGCCTATAGGCAGCGTCCCTGTTCGTGTTGCTCACGTTAAAGCACCGTTTCCCTGTAGTTCAAAAGCGCATTAAATCATATTCGTATTATTGTTTCTAAAATTATTTTATATATGGTAAGAAAAGGATGAGTTACCTCTCAAACATACAT
>NW_015644353.1:752789-753626 GCF_001515625.1 Sinocyclocheilus rhinocerous
TGTGTGTGTGAGTGTGTGAGTGTGTGTGTGTGCGAGTGTGTGTGTGTGTTAGTGTGTGAGTTTGTGTGTGTGTTAGTGTTTGAGTGTGAGAGTGTGTAAGTGAGTGTGTGAGAGGGTGTGTGTGAGGGAGTGAGTGAGTGTGCAAGTGTGTGAGTGAGTGAGCGAGTGAAAGAATGAGCGAGTGAGAGTGTGTTTGTGTGTCTCTCTCTCTCTCTCTCTAACCGCTCCTCCTGTGCTGCAGGTGCCTGTAGCTAATGAGAGTCAGTCTGTGGTGCAGCAGCAGTACCAGCAGCCCGTCATGATTCCCGCCAGTCAGTCTGTACAGGGAGCCATGCCGACCGCGGCACCCATGCCCGTCTACTACAGCGTACTGACGCCCACACAACAGAACAGCACAAGGTACACACACGCTAATATCTCAGCACGCGCGTCACGTGTTTACTGTCAGATAATGTCAGAAGTGCTGGAAGAATGTGCAGTTTTACTACTGTATGCAACTGAGTATCGACTCTTAACTTGACACAAAACTTAATGAACAAAACTAAATTATCTGTTTGGGTTCCTCAGATATAAAACATTGATGTATTTATTTATTTTGTAAAAAAAAAATTTATTGCATAATATCATATCCTTTCAGTTGCATTAACGTGTTTTTGTTTGTGTTATTAGTTATACTTTGAATAAATTTAAGTTTGATGCTGTATTATTGTTTTTGTGCTCATTCTGCTCTGATTATTTAAATACATTATTTAATCTGTTTTTAGAAATATCTCCTTCAAGTAGCTTCAATAGCTGTTTCCATCCACGTTTTTTTTTTTTTTTTTTTTGAATTTTTAA
>NW_015644353.1:755467-756064 GCF_001515625.1 Sinocyclocheilus rhinocerous
CTACAGCTGATATATATATATATATATATATATATATATATATATAAAACATTTATAGCTGTCATTATTTGAAATGAAGGTAAAATAAAATAAAAATATTGATGAAAAGCAAAATGTTTCAAAATAAAAGTTAAATGTGTTTAAGTAAAGCTAAAACTAAATTAAAAAAAACTTAAGTTAAATAAAAATTTAGAAAACTTAAAATAAAATTGAAAATATAAATAAAGAAATTTATAAATACTCTAATAGTATAAAATTAGTGCTGTCAAACGATTAATCGCATCCAAAACAAAAGTTTTCGTTTACATAATATGTGTGTACTGTGTATATTTATTATGTATATATAAATACACACACATGCATGTATATATTTAAGAAAAATATGTTACGTTTATATATTAAATAATATATTTATATATGATATAAATTATATGAATATAAATATATACATGTACATACATGTAAATATTTTCAAAATGTGTGTGTATTTATATATACATAGTAAAGAGACACAGAACACACAAATATATTATGCAAACAAATACTTTTATTTTGTATGCGATTAATCGCGATTAATCGTTTGACAGCACTAATTGT
>NW_015644353.1:756125-760612 GCF_001515625.1 Sinocyclocheilus rhinocerous
AATATATAAATGTATATACATGTAAATATTTTCAATATATATACTGAATGTGTGTGTGTGTATTTATATATACATAATAAATAAGCACAGTACACATACATATATTATGTAAACAAAAACGTATTTTGGATGCGATTAATCGCGATTAATCATTTGACATCACTATATAAAATACTATACTAATACTATATTCAATACTAAAATAATACTGAATACCATGATCGGTTATGATGCATATAAACAGTTATATAAAATACAATTTGCACATGATTTACCCATCGTGCATCAGTAAATATCTGCAGTATCAGCCCAATAAACTTACCAGTATTTAACTCATTGAGCAGTAGGTTGCATTAGTTATCATATCTCTCAGTCTGGTTTACTTTGTATTGGGAGTGGCTGACCCATGGATGTGTTGTAGGGGTTCCTCCTCCTGGTCCTGGTGTGATGGTAATGCAGCTCAGCGTCCCAAACGGACCGCAGCCGACCCAGAATCCTCCGCTGGTGCAGTGGAACCCCTGCAAGTACTACAGCATGGAGCAGAGACCCAGCAACCCCGAGCCGCAGGTAACGGCACTAGGAAAAACTAAATTCGAGTTTTGTATTTAAATATTATCAATATTCGAATTTAAAAGGCATAATTTCAGTTAGGGGGAAAAAGCTTTTGGCTTCTCTCCTGAGGCCACAAGAGGGCGCATCGAGCTAAATATTACTAATGCACGTTTATTCAAAGCAATAAAATAACACGACTATCTTTGAAAAAAAGTGCATAATGTTTAAAATAATGTTTATAACCCATATATATATATATATATATATCATTAATTAAGTTGCTTAAACAATTAGAAACAAAACAGCATCATGTATGTATGCATAGTTTAATACAAAGGACCGAAAACCAATAACAAATAGTACTTTTTCATTTAAAAACATGAGATGCAGTGGGATGGCGAAAAATCGAGACGTGTTTTTTTTTATAAAAGTTGAACTTACATTAATATTACATGGCTTTCTAAACATGCGGCTCTCTTTTGCGAGACGCGAGTGCAACGGTGATAGATGTCCCTCTAGAAAATACGATAAATATGTGTTCTGTGTGAATGGCTTGGTTTCAGTTTTGATGTAAACAACATCTCCGCATTGATGTTCTCTTTTTCCGCAATATTTTGAATGAACATCTAGTGGCTTCAACTGGATAGGTTAAAAAAAGCATTAAAATGCAACAACATCGTCATCGCATCTTGTGTCCGCTGATAAGCTGCCTGACGCACACCTAAACGTTTTTGCATCCGAATGTGGATTTATATTTTAAATTCGATGAATATTCTAAATGCATTCAAATGAATTTGACATTCCTAAATGGTACACGCATTATAGCTGGCTACAGCTGCAAATGCGTTTGCTCCATCATGGAGACTCAGACTCATCATCGTGTGTGTGTGTGTGTGTGTGTAGGTCAGCACTCAGCTCAGCAGTCCGCTGGCGTCTCCCACACAGTCTCCGGCTCCCTCTCCGTCTGGCACCGTGTGTCCGGGTCTCGGCCCGCTGCCTCTCATCTCTCAGTTTCCTCGGCCCGGCGGGCCAGCACAAGGTACACACACGCACACATTTACTTCATTTACTATCATCCAAGTGGATGCTGCACACTGGTGGTGGTTGAGGAGAGACCCCCCAACCCCCCACATGATTGTAAAGTGCTTTTGGGTGTACAACAATACACAATAAAGCGCTATATAAATGCATCATTCATTCATTCACACACACACACACACGTTGTGTTTCCATGTTTTATGGAGACTCTCCATAGGCGTAATGGTTTTTATACTTTACAAACTATATGTGCTATTGTCCTACACCAACCCTACACCTAAACCTACCCCTCACAGGAAACTTTCTGCATTTTTAGATAAAACTTAAAATAAAATTGAAAATATAAATAAAGAAATTTATAAATACTCTAATAGTATAAAATTAGTGCTGTCAAACGATTAATCGCATCCAAAACAAAAGTTTTCGTTTACATAATATGTGTGTACTGTGTATATTTATTATGTATATATAAATACAAACACATGAATTTATATATTTAAGAAAATGTTATGTTCATATATTTATATATAATATCAATATATAAATGTATATACATGTAAATATTTTCAATATATATACTGAATGTGTGTGTATAGATGTCCCTCTAGAAAATACGATAAATATGTGTTCTGTGTGAATGGCTTGGTTTCAGTTTTGATGTAAACAACATCTCCGCATTGATGTTCTCTTTTTCCGCAATATTTTGAATGAACATCTAGTGGCTTCAACTGGATAGGTTAAAAAAAGCATTAAAATGCAACAACATCGTCATCGCATCTTGTGTCCGCTGATAAGCTGCCTGACGCACACCTAAACGTTTTTGCATCCGAATGTGGATTTATATTTTAAATTCGATGAATATTCTAAATGCATTCAAATGAATTTGACATTCCTAAATGGTACACGCATTATAGCTGGCTACAGCTGCAAATGCGTTTGCTCCATCATGGAGACTCAGACTCATCATCGTGTGTGTGTGTGTGTGTGTAGGTCAGCACTCAGCTCAGCAGTCCGCTGGCGTCTCCCACACAGTCTCCGGCTCCCTCTCCGTCTGGCACCGTGTGTCCGGGTCTCGGCCCGCTGCCTCTCATCTCTCAGTTTCCTCGGCCCGGCGGGCCAGCACAAGGTACACACACGCACACATTTACTTCATTTACTATCATCCAAGTGGATGCTGCACACTGGTGGTGGTTGAGGAGAGACCCCCCAACCCCCCACATGATTGTAAAGTGCTTTTGGGTGTACAACAATACACAATAAAGCGCTATATAAATGCATCATTCATTCATTCACACACACACACACACGTTGTGTTTCCATGTTTTATGGAGACTCTCCATAGGCGTAATGGTTTTTATACTTTACAAACTATATGTGCTATTGTCCTACACCAACCCTACACCTAAACCTACCCCTCACAGGAAACTTTCTGCATTTTTAGATTTTCAAAAAAACTTCATTCTGTGTGATTTATAAGCTTGTTTCCTCATAGGGACCAAAATAATGTCCCCACAAGGTCAAAATTTACTGGTATTACTATCCTTAGCTACCCGGTAACGTGATGAACGTGTGGGCCGGTAACTGCCCACTGGCAGATGAGCCACGAACACTTTTTTATATGTTATACATTTCATATATTTATATAACATATATTCGACATTAAAAATACATTTAAAAAAAATTTAAAAACAGAAAAACATTCCTAATGCAGAAAAGCCGCCTCTTTTTCCGAGTTGCGTAGATGACCACTGTCTTTCTTTCACTATCTCTTCTCTTCTGATAGTTTTTCAGTCAAATCGTTCTCTGTGTGCAGTGAAGAAAGATCTGAGAATCTGTCCTGTGCCACTGAAGATCGGAGCCAGCTGTCACAAGCCGAGGGTGAAATATTTATATAACATATATTCGACATTAAAAATACATTAAAAAAAATTTTAAAAACAGAAAAACATTCCTAATGCAGAAAAGCCGCCTCTTTTTCCGAATTGCGTAGATGACCACTGTCTTTCTTTCACTATCTCTTCTCTTCTGATAGTTTTTCAGTCAAATCGTTCTCTGTGTGCAGTGAAGAAAGATCTGAGAATCTGTCCTGTGCCACTGAAGATCGGAGCCAGCTGTCACAAGCCGAGGGTGAATCTTAGGGTGCTTTCTTTGAACAAATTAGGTCCGTTTAGAAACTTTGCTGTGTGGGGGGGTTTAGTGCCCTAAACTCCGCCTCTGACCCTAAACCTAAGAAAACTTGTTTGCATCGTTACACTTTCAGATAAACACCATTTACTATTTTTAATCAATTTTTTCCCTCGTTTTTTCCCACAATGTCAAAAATTTCAGGTTTTACTATCCTTGTGGGGACATTTACTCGCGCACACACACACACACACACACACACATATATATCCTAACTTGTTGTCATTTTTTGTTTTTTTTTAAATATGTTTTTCATTATATTTTGTTCTAATATATTATAATAAACATATATATATATATATATTTATATATTTATACAGTATATATTTATGTGTGTCTTATTAATAGTGGTTATACTGAATGTTATCTGGTGTGAAGCTGTCCTGCTTGTAATGTGCTATAGAAATAGAGCTACGTGACAACCAATAGGAAGCTTTGCTGTTTGAGATTCACCTGGACAGGATTCATTGTTGGATTGTTTTCCTGGTTTTCTTATGATTCAAAATACCAGCTTATATCTAGTCTTCAAACTCACTCATGACATCATGATGAGCTTTGGACCCGCGGTGACCATGTGCGACTGAGAGTGTGTGTGTGTCTGTGTCTGTGTGTCTGTGTCTGTGTGTGTGTGTCAGCAGATGGACGCTACTCTTTACTGGGGCAGCCGCTGCAGTACAGTCTGTGTCCTGCCATCATGCACAACCACAACGAGT
>NW_015644353.1:762892-799489 GCF_001515625.1 Sinocyclocheilus rhinocerous
CGCACAGAACTCAGCTGAGCACTACTCACTGTTAAACACCATGTCAAGTACTTTAACATGCATATATAGGATTAAAAGTTTTAGCATATTTTTTTTCTTTTTTCCCTTATACTTTATTTTACGGTTTCCTCCCAAAAATAAATGAATAAATAAAAATACAGACTCAGACTAGTATTTTTTATTTTTTTTTATATTCTTGTCACTAAGGTTATAAATTCAAAATGTTATTTTCATAAAGTGTGATATTAAGCAAACGAGGAGTGGAATAATTTTCAAAGCACTACCTTTTTTGTTTTTTTTAAATGAGTCGTAGTTAATTCTATGTGCAAGAACATTGAGCCGCTGTCTGATCCATCATTCCTCATGTATCTCCATCTCTCCGTCTGTAGTTGTTCACAGTGTGTCTGTGTGTTTCTCAGAGTCAGGGAGGGATGAAGCACGGAGCGCGGGGGAAAAGACAAACGCTCAAATCTGCCTCTACAGACCTGGGAACTACTGACGTGGGTAAGAGACCAAACACAAACTCCTGACCTGAGTCCTTCTGCTCATTTAAAGTCAGTGTGACATGAAAATGCACCTTATTTACCATAAAAATGTCCCTGGTCTTAGTTTGCGTGATGATTCCTCAGTGCCTCTGAAATGGTCTTTCTGTGAATGCAGGAAACACATTATCTAACCATATAAATGAAGTGTGTCGTGATCAGTGCTTGTCATCTAGATTACATAATCAGTGAGAGAAAAGTGTTTTCAACCTTTTTAATATTGATATTTTTCTTACAAAAACGCATCGATTCACTACAGGACACCTTTATTCTCCCCCTGGAGCCGTGTGAAGCACGTTTTATTATTATGGATGCGCTTTATTTGACGTCTTTTGGACTGTTGAACAAAAACACCTGCCTACTGCCATTATAAATCTTGGAAGAGCAAGGATCATTTTTAATATAACGTCGATTGGATTCGTCTGAAAGAAAGTCATTAATTACTCGCCCTCATGTCGTTCCAAACCGGTAAAACATTCGTTCATCTTCAGAACACAAATTAAGATATTTTTGATGAACTCCGAGAGCTCTCTGATCTCCGTAGACAGCAAGGATCCTAACACGATCAACGCACAGAAACGTAGCAAGGACATCGTTAAAATAGTCCATGTGACATCAGTAGTTCAACCGTAAGTTTACAAAGCAGCGAGAATACTTTTTGTGTGCAAAGAGTACCCCAGAATGTTATCAGCGTTGTTTACGTTCAGCATGCACGCGGAAGACGGTAACTCGGGGAGAAGAATTGTTGAATGAATTGTTATTATTGTTTTCTTTGCGCACAAAAAGTATTCTCGCTGCTTTGTAAACTTACGGTTGAACTACTGATGTCACACGGACTATTTTAACGATGTCCTTGGTACGTTTCTGTGCGTTGATCGTGTTAGGATCCTTGCTGTCTACGGAGGGTCAAAAAATATCTTAATTTGTGTTCCGAAGATGAACGAAGGTCTTACGGGTTTGGAACGACATGAGGGTGAGTAATTAATGACACAATTTTCATTTTCGGGTGAACTAACCCTTTAACTCTAGTGTGATCTCTGCGTGTCTCCCTCTAGTGGTGAGTCGGGTGCTGGAGGTGACCGACCTCCCCGAGGGCATTTCTCGTCCAGAGGCCGAGAAGCTCTTCAACCAGCTCTCGCTCTGCGGCGCCAAGATCCAGTGGCTGAAGGACCCTCAGTGTCCCCGGGGCCCCGGCGGCGGACGGGGAGACGCCAGCGACCCGGCTCACCTCTACACCGTGGTGGCTGTGTTCCCCAACACAATGGCGGCCCAGAGCGCCTCCTTCAAACTCAACAACAGCGGCGGGAGTTTGTTCAAACTGCGCGCCACCAAAAAGAACTATGACTTGCGCGTGCTGGAGCGAGCGAGCTCGCAGTGAGTCGGGAGAGAGAGAGAGGAAGTCGGAGATGTCAAAGGGAAGAGATCATCCTGGTGTTCCTTAGGGATCTTTTTTATTGTTTTGTATCATTAACCGAAGAGCACATATGACACAGAAGCGTGTTGCGTTGTGTGTATCGTATGACGCACACACACACACACACACACACACACACACTCATAAACACAAGTGGACGTCTTAAAGGGACAGTTCAGATGAAAATGAAATGATTTACTCACTTTCATGGCGTTCCAAACCTGTATGACTTATTTTCTTCTGTGGAACATGCGAGTAGATATTTTTTGAAGAACGTTGCTAACACATTTTCAGTTCCTGTTGACTTTATGAAAATACTGTGGAAGTCGATGCGTACCAAAACTTTTCATTCCCAGCTGTTTTATGCTTTTTGCGTGTGTGTTCTGCCAAAAAGAAGGAATTCATACATGTGTGGAACGACATGGATGTAAGTGAATTATGGCACAATTTTCATTTTTGGGAAACTTTCCCAAAATTTTTATTCATTTACTCATCTTCATGTCTTTCCAAATCTGTTTGACTTTCTTTCTTCTGTGGAACATGCAAGTAGATATTTTAAAGAACGTTGGTAACCAAGTATTTTCAGTTCCTATTGACTTCATGAAAATATTGACTATGGAGGTCAGTTGGTACCAAAACGTTTTAATGACCAACGTTTCATTTCCAGCTGTTTTATGCTTTTTTTGTGTGTGTGTTCTGCAGAAAAAAGAAATTCAATACAGGTGTGGAACAACATGAAGGTAAGTGAATAATGACACCGTTTTCATTTTTGGGCAAACTGACTCTTTGAAGGGATAGTTTGCCCCAAAAATAAGATTCTGCCATCATTTACTCTCATTCATGTCGTTCTAAACTTGTATGACTTAATTTCTTCTCTGAAACATAAAAGAAGATATTTTGAAGAACGTTGGGAATCAAACAGTCTTAGTTCCCATTGACTTCCATTCTATGGAAATACAATGGAAGTCAATGGGAACCGGGAATGCTTGTTTGCTGCATTTTTTATATCCTGCAGATTTTTAATTTTTAGGCAAGCTAAAGGGATAGTTTACCCCAAAATTAAAGTTCTGTCATCATTTACTCACATTCATGTCGTTCCGATCCAGTAAGACATTTTTCTTCTGTGGAATATAGAAGATGATATTTTGAAGAATGTTGGGAATCAAACCAGTTCCCATTGACTTGCATTACAGTATATGGAAATACAATGAAAGTCAATGGGGACCAAAAATGTTTGCCAGCGTTTTTCACATCATGCTGCTTTTGAAGAAAGAAATGCATACATGTATGTAATGACATAAATGATGACATCAATTTTTGGGTGAACTATCCCTTTAAAAGGAGAGTAAGGATCTTGTCTTCATTTATTCACCTTCATGTCGTTCCAAACCTGTTTGACGTTATGGAGCACAAACTGAGAGTTTTTGAAGATCGAATATATGAATATATCGAGCACTGAAAAAATATTACAAAAAGATCCATATGAGCAAAAGTTGGTGATGTTTGACATCATATAGTCGATATGACTCTCATAAAGCCTCATATGACTTCAGAAGACTTGAGAAGAATATAAACTCAGCCCATTTTATGGTACTTTGTTCTCATTTGTGGAGCTCGACAGCTTTATATGGGCAAATAAAGCTCAGATGTTCTTCCAAAACAGAAGAAACGAAGTCAAGCAGGTTTGGTGTGGAAACACTGAAAGAATGGCTCGTTTAATCTGAACCGTGTCTTTAACGCGCCGTCGAAGCCTCGTCTCTCCACGCGCTCATCCGTCTTGGTCTGTCTCTCTTCCTCTGGCTCTCTCTCTCTCACGTTGTTCACTTTGGATTTCTTCCTCTTTCACTTTCTAGCGTTTCTTGCTTTCTGTTTTGCCTTAACGCTGTTGTGAACTTCTGTACGCGCTGTTTATTTTCTCTCTCTCTCTCTCTCTCAGATGAATCTTCTTTTCTCGGTTCAGTATATTTATATAAGTGATGTAAGGATGTAAGGAAGAAATAATCTATATATTCAGTGATTCTTTTCCCGTGGATAAGTTGCTCCTCCTCTTCTCGTTGTGTTTGCGTTTTTCCGTGGACAGCTCTGCAGAAAGTATCCGAGGTATTTAAAAGTGCACAATGATTGCGAATGTCTACTGTAAATTCCATTTAATCTGTTATTTTTTGTTTGTTTTTAAAAATATAAAAGATAACTCAAAAACTGCTGCAGCGTTTGGGTTTGTGAGTTTGCGTCAGATCTGTGTGAATGTCAGCGTGTTCGTCACATCAGAAATCTTATTCGTCTCTCATTTATATAACAGATATACAGTGGGTACGGAAAGTATTCAGACCCCCTTAAATTTTTCACTCTTTGTTATATTGCAGCCATTTGCTAAAATCATTTAAGTTAATTTTTTTTCCTCAATGTACACACAGCACCCCATATTGACAGAAAAACACAGAATTGTTGACATTTTTGCAGATTTATTAAACCTGGAGCACAAAACCAGTCATAAGGGTACATTTTTGAAATTGAGATGTATACATCATCTGAAAGCTTAATAAATAATCTTTCCATTGATGTATGGTTTGTTAGGATCGGACAATATTTGGCTGAGATACAACTATTTGAAAAACGGTAGGAGATTTACAAAATATCTTCATGGAACATGATCTTTACTTAATATCCTAATTATTTTTGGCATAAAAGAAAAATCAATAATTTTGATCCATACAATGTATTGTTGGCTATTGCTACAAATATACCCCAGCGACTTAACACTGCTTTTGTGCTGCAGGGTCACATATGATCCTATTTGATCCTAAATTACATGGATTTCTTACTGTGTCAAAAGTGAGGAAAAAACAGAATTTATAAAGTTAAAAACTGGCGTGAAAATGTTCTTGTGTTTTAAAATATTCCAACATTGTTTATCAAAATGTAAAGAGAAATAGTAAAATTTTTCAGTAGGGCCCTATATTTGACGCATTAACTAACAATGTGCAGTACATTTGTTGCAGTATTTATTCATGTTTGGTAACGTTATAATACAGTTGTTCATTGTTAATGTTATGTTTTTTTTTTTGTTTTATGCATCTTTTGATTTTAATAACACATGTGTTGAAATTAATATTAACTAAGGTTAAATGCTTTATAAATATTTGTCATTGTTAGTTCATATCTTATGTGTCCTTAAAGTGTTACCAGATGTATAACATTTCAGAAATTATTGTAAATTCACATTTAGGATGCACATCTTTATAAATGAGGCCCTGATCTAACTTTTGAACTTTTCTTTCCAAATGTTGTCATTCTACTAATTTACTACTAATTTAATATTGGTTACATACTATACTATAATATTACATACTATACTTCACGTATTTGTCAAACTCATAATTACAGGTTAGAAGCTGGATTTTCGGGATTTCTGCCGCTTGACCGCCGTGTCATCATTTATCAACCATAAAAATGACAGCTCTTTTAATCATTAATGCTAAACTGGTATCAGCCTCTGCACATATTATTATTATTATTGTTAAATATTTATGGAGAGCATGTATACAGTAGAGGTGAGTTAATGTAGTGAAGACGTTCTGCTGTCATTAAGTTTGCAGGTTGCAACATTGAGTGTTGCTATAGAAACGGGTCTGTTTCTGAGGAATGTAACAGTTTTAGTAATTCCATTATGACGTAAATGAGATCTATGTTGAGACGGTAGGTGATCACAGCCAGTGTTGGGGGTAACGCATTACAAGTAACGCGAGTTACGTAATCAGATTACTTTTTTCAAGTAACTAGTGAAGTAACGCATTACTTTTTAATTTACAAGAAAATATCTGAGTTACTTTTTTTTCCAATTTATTGACTGACAGCTCTCCTGTTCCCATGCTGAGAGAAATCAGAAGATGTTACTGTAGTTCTAAAATAAATATGAATATGCATTAATTCATCTCACTCACAAAAAAAAACAGATTCAGTATTCCTCAAAATGAAAATAATGCAACTCCGAATATGACGCAAACCTGCAATAATTAAATGTTAAACAACACAAATATCCTTTATGTATTTAATCCCATTCTATTAACAAATGTCTTTGCTTCTGACCTTCGATGATCCAGTTCAACCACACTAATAAGCAAAAGTTACTCTAGACAAACATTTGTGTGTCTTTTTTATTGCTGAATCTTTTTTTTATTGCTGAAGTGTGTTGAAATTTCTTCTGCATTCTACTGTGCAGACGTAAATTTACATTTCCTTCAGTCTGAGGCTTATTCATTTCACTTTTGGTGTGAAAAGGCTTTTATATTTGCCAAAAATAGAACTTTTTTATTTTAAAAACAAACAAGCAAGCCCTGTCCAGATTTAAAAAGTAACGCCAAAGTAACGTAACGCATTACTTTCCATAAAAAGTAACTAAGTAACGTAATCAGTTACTTTTTTATGGAGTAACACAATATTGTAACGCATTACTTTTAAAAGTAACTTTCCCCAACACTGGTCACAGCCGTGCTCCAATCCAGACTGACAGCACGGATGGAAGCTGATGCTGATTTTATACAAACTGTTCAATATACAAGAAGTTCATATCGAGTAAGGTACAGTACGGGACTCACTGAACGCCCACAGAAAGAGTGAAACGTCCCAGTGCTGTCGTTAATCAGATTAGAGAAGCGTTTATAAAACTGCACGGCTGTGAAGTATTTCTGGATTTGAGCGTCACGTCAGCACAAGCTTTCCAAACTCTTTCAGTTAATGAAGCTTCAGCGAGTCAAACAGCTGAACACAACAAATGAACCGCAAAAACTATACACTGCTCAGAGAAACAGAACAGAAGGACTTTATGACTTCATTTTAGTTTTTACCCCTTCCTGAAATAACCTAAGATGATCATTGGAGAAATTTCATTTGAATGTTTCTTAAAGAAGTCTCTTCTGCTCACCAAGGCTGCATTTATCTGACCATAAATACATAAAAAATGTGAAATATTATTACAATTTAAAACAGCTGTTTTCTATGTGAATATCTGTTAAACTGTAATGTATTCCTGTGATGCGCAGCTGTATTTTCAGCATCATTACTGCAGTCTTCAGTGTCACATGATCTTCAGAAATCATTATAATATGCTGATTTGCTGCTCAAGAAACATTTCTGATTATTATCAATGTTGAAAACAGTTCAATATTTCTGTGGAAACTGATACGTTTTATTTTTCAGGATTCACAGATGAACAGAAAGTTCAAAAGAACAGCATTTATTTGAAATAGAAATCTACTGTAGCATTATAAATGTTGCCACTTTTGATCGATTTAATGCATCCTTGCTGAATAAAAAAAAGCAAGCATTGTTCCATATATATTACATGTATGGAATAATTAACAGAACATGCATTAGTTGCTTGTAGCTTTACCACGCTATTACAACAGCGCAGTATTACCATGATGCACATGCAAAAACAAACAAACGTGATGATGATGATGATGATGATGATGGTGAATGTCTCTGGTAGTTCAGACTCGGACAGGATCTTCTGCTGATGAATCCAGCAGCTGCTGTGTGAGCTCTGTAACCAGCATTAGCACACGCTTCGAGCATCAGATCCACACTGAAGAGTCCTGCTGTGAGAAGGCTCCAGCTTCATTCAGCTGAACTCCACACGCCACAATCAAGCGCTCACAGAGCTCCAGGTAGACATGTCTCTCACCTTGTTGAAGTCTCCTTTATCTGAGAACAGTGTTTGAGCTGCTGACTTTCATGTGATGGGCTGAAAATAGATTTGCTGTAAGAGAATGAAGCTGGACAGAGCTGGATATTAATACATAAAAAAACAAAAAACGTGCTCCTTTTAGACTTGCACTCTGTTCATTTCAACTGCTTGTTTTCTTTAAAAAAAAAAAACTAACACTAGCTTCTCCATTCTTTTTGTATTCTCTGTTTGTTTTCTTTTTATTTATTATACAATTGAAAAAAAGCAACAAAAAAAAAAGGCCTCTAGCTTGCTCTATTTTTCTGTTCTATCTGTTTTCTTTTTATTATATAATAAATAAATAAAAACCTTGCTGCGTGTACTGTTAGGCTAACTGAGACTTGTTATAGCACTTGCATATCATTGCTCTTTTGTTGATTTTGATTGCTTGCATTGTCCTCATTTGTATGTAGCTTTGGATAAAAGCGTCTGCTAAATCTCTAAATGTAAATATAAAATTACAATTCCTAGCACTTTCCACAAATGGGCTACAAATTTAGTTTTATTAAAGCAGCTAAACTAAATGTTTAGTTTGTTAAAGTAATGAAGTTCATTTAAATGATTGAGGCAGTATTTTCTTTAATTTGTAGGCATGTAAGTTACACAAACAAAAACCTAACTAAATCACACACACACAAAAAAACCACTTTGATGTTAACTAGAAATATTCATTAATATGCTTATTTGATGCATAATGAAATCACACAATCCAGGGTTTAAACTTCATCCAGATTTGAACAGTTTGTGTGATGTTTAGCTCCTGAGAAGGACACGCAGCACTTTCTGAAGGCCAAGTATTTTTGCAAAAGAACAAAAATGAGTTTGATCATTTTTATTCTTGTGATTAAGAGCCTCGTGATGATGAGTTAATACTGAATGGACTCATTATCATGCACTTTATTTTTTTTTATTTTTTTTAGAATTCTTAAGTAGGATTAATTAGTTATTTTTATTTCTTTTGTATCTCACAAAAGGTAATTTTTTTTTTCCTCTTTCCAAAAATGTTTTAGGAGTTACATATCTCAATTGTGTCTCTTTTATTTTTTTTTATATTCTTGTAAAAATAGAACTGTTTTATGGTTTTAGATGTCTTTGCTTGTGTTTGTGCTTTGTGTTGATCAGAGATCTGCGGGCGTCGCTGTGATGATGATGATGAGCCAGTATGATGCTCTTCCTCACTCTCTCCTCTTTCAGGATTCCTGCTATCACTCAAATACAGGGAAGCTTTCAAATGTGTTCTCCAGACGAGACCAGCAGTTTAATTCTAGCCATTTAACATCAACTAATAAACTCAAACATCACTGAAACAGGTGATAACTGGTAATAAACTGAATGTGTTTTAAATACACAATAATCAAGTTCATATTTTTATCATCAATAAACCCGATCAGTTTCAGTCTCATACATTTTAACTAACTGAATATGACTTGTTCCACAGCTAGACGGAGAATGTTCTCAAATGTTCTCTCAAAGTTATGAACAAATGTTATTCCAGTAACTTTAATAGAACATTCATTCAAAGTTATTTGGTCACAAAAATGCTATACGTTGTTCATGGACTTTTAAAATATTTAACGCTTTTTAAATATTACTATTTGTTTCAGAATGTTCAGAGAACATTCAAAAGTAACATTTTGCAAAATGATCAAATGAAATGTTCCCTTAACGTTCATATACCCAAGAAAAAAATGTTTTTAAAACATTTTTAAAAAAATGGACATTTTTAACAACATTCAGAAATAACATTGGCAATGCTTTACTTAAAGCCTTTGTGTAATGCATTATAAAGGTATACAGAATGTATGTTGTAATGCATTCTATCTAATCATAAATAATTCTAACCAAAGTTAAAATGCAAAAGGTTTGTTTGTCATTAATGCGTTTTAATGCATTTTTCTTTCTTAAGGTGTAATAATGTTTTATAGCTGCTGTTACAGGTATACAGTGCATTCATTATAAGGTGCTTTACAAGGCACAATTAATGCATTTTAGTTCTTAGCAATGCATATTACTAATCAAAAATTAAGTTTTGATATATTTACGGTAGGAAATTTACAAAATATCTTCATGGAACATGATCTTTACTTAATATCCTAAAAGAAAAATCTATAATTTTGACCCATACAATGTATTGTTGGCTATTGCTACAAATATACCTGTGCTGCTTATGACTGCTTTTGTGCTGCAGAGTCACATATGACCAGAGTGAAGCCATAACTTGTGTAGTTGTACTTCTCAGGTAGGTGGAACTTGTTTTAGTTGTATTTGGACATATTTCACCGTCACAGAGCTGCTTCCGTTCTGTGAGTCTGTCGCGTGACTTCATTACAGCAGAATGTGCAAACTTTAGCGCAGCGTCTGCAGATTCAGAAACACTCGCAGACACCCTTTCCTGAAGATTCACGTACTCTAACGAGGAGAAGATTATTTTCACCTTCTCGGTGCATCACAATGAGATTTCCAGCAAGTTTCGACGTATTCACTAAATCTAAATCTCACTCTGTGGGTCTCTCTCTGGCATGACTTGCACAGTATTGCCAAAGCATTGTCCATTACATGAATAAGGAATAAACGATTATATAATACATAAAACAAGAAAAGATCTTTAAAATTAAGTAAATAAGTTCATGTGTACTTTTTTGGGGAAATCTGCAGCTCTAATGTTGTGATAGTAATCACAGTGCAGTAAGAAATGTTCCTCTGTTTCCAGCTCTTTCTGTGAGCACAGTGAACACCGTCTCCTCTCTGTCTGTCTCTCGTCTCCTCTCTGTCTGTCTCTCGTCTCCTCTCTGTGGGTCTCTCGTCTCCTGTCTGTCTGTCTCGCGTTTCCTCTCTGTCTGTCTCTCGTCTCCTTTCAGCGTCTCGGTCGAGTCTTAGGTATGTGTGGCGGTGAGGACGGCACAGGTATCCGCTAAGCTTCAGTGCTCACATGATCGGCCAACAGCAGCCCCCGTCAGATACGGGTCACTTCTTGTTGATGCATAGAGGACATCAGACTGGTGAGTCTCAGTTCACTCCTGACCTCTGTCAGCTGAAGACACCCCGAGGAGCTCAAACAGAGCAAAACAGAGACAGAGGAGACGCAGACGGGTCTGAATGCACCGCTGGCGAACGATCAACGCTAAACACATTCAGTCCTGATCGATTCCAGAGCTGATTTAGGTGATTAGAGGCCAGCGGTGCTCTTCCCTTTTATTTTCTCCAAGAAATTCTTTAATAAAGAGTTCATGAGTCAAAACGGCCAGATGAACGATGAATCACAAGTTACAACATTTAATATAAGAAGTGGAAAACTTGAGCTCTTTTGCTTTGATTCCTGTTTTCGTAGTGATAGCAACACATTTTACTGTAGATGGATCGATAAATATATAGACAGACAGACATAGATAGATAGATGCATAGATGGATGGATGGATAGGCAGATATATAGATAGGCAGATAGATAGGCAGATAGATAGATGATGGACGGATAGACAGATAGATAGATAGATAGATGGATAGATGATGGACGGATAGACATAGATAGATAGATAGATAGATAGATGATGGACGGATAGACAGACCGATAGACAGATAGATAGATAGATGGATAGATGATGGACGGATAGACAGATAGATAGATAGATAGATAGATAGATGATGGACGGATAGATAGATAGATGGATAGATGATGGACGGATAGATAGATAGATAGATAGATAGATAGATTTTTTTTTTTAATTTTATTTTAGCTGTTGACCAAAACATATTCAAGGTACAGTTATATAATGAACGATGAATCACAAGTTACAACATTTAATGTAAGAAGTGGAAAACTTGAACTCTTTTGCTTTGATTCCTGTTTTCGTAGTGATAGCAACACATTTTTACTGTAGATGGATAGATAAATATATAGACAGACAGACATAGATAGATAGATGCATAGATGGATGGATGGGCGGATAGATAGATTGACGGACAGATAGATAGATAGATGATAGATAGATAGATAGATAGATTGATGGACAGACGGACAGATAGATAGATAGATAGATAGAGTATATACAGTTAGGTAGGTCCATATATTTGGACACAGTCACAATTTGTGAAAAAAAAAAAAGCAGTTTAATGGACAGATGTGGGCTACTCCATTATTTCTACATCAATTAAGCAGGTAAAAGATCTGGAGTTGATTCTAAGTGTTTCTTTTGCATTTGGAAGCTGTTGCTGTGAACCACATCATGCGGTCAAAGGATCTCTCCATACAAGTGAAACAGACGATTGTTAGGCTTCAAAAACAAAACAGATCCATCAGAGAGATAGCAGGAACATTAGGAGCGGCCAAATCAACAGTTTGGTTCTGAGAAAAGAAGGCGGCACTGGAGAGCTCAGAAACATGATAAGACCTGGATGTCCACGGAGGACAACAGTGGTGATGATTGGAGAAGCCTCTCCATGGTAAAGAAAAACCCTTTCACAACATCCAGCCAAGAGAAGAGCACTCTCCAAAGTCTGGAGACAGCTCATGATCAAAGCACACAACATCATCTGTGAAACATGGAGCAGTGTGATGCATGAGCGTGCATGGCTTCAGTGGCACTGAGTTACTGGTGTTTAGTGATGATGAGACAGAAGACAGAAGCAGCCGGATGAACTCTGAAGTGTATAGAGATATACTCTCTGCCCAGATTCAGTCAAATGCAGCAAAGCTGATTGAGAGGCGCTTCATAGTACAAATGATGATGACCCAAAACATACAGCAAAAGCAACGCAGGAGTTTTTGAAGGTAAAAAAGTGGATTATTCTGCGATGGCCGAGTCAATCTCCTGATCTCAACCTGATTGAGCAGCATTTCACTCGCTGAAGACAAAACTACAAAACTAAAGGCGGAAAGAGCCACAAACACACAACAACTGAAGTCAGCTGCAGTAAAGACCTGGCAAAGCATCACAAAGAAGAAACCCAGTCTCTGCTGATGTCCATGAGCTCCAGACTGAAGGCAGTCATTGCCTGCAAAGCATTCTCAACAAAATATTAAAAACGAACATTTTATTAATGATTATATTTATTTGTCCAATTGCATTTGAGCCCCTGAAAATGGGGGACTGTGTATAAAAATGGTTGTAATTCCTAAGCATTTTATGTTATATTTTTGTTCAACCCCTTGATTCATTTTCATTCTATTCTGATGGCATACAGAGCCAAAATTATGAAAATTGTGTTAGTGTCCAAATATATATGGACCTGACTGTAGGTGAATAGACAGATACATAGACAGGACGGATGAATAGATGATATACAGGTGGATAGATAGACAGATGGGTAAATAGATAGATCATTTTTTAATCTTATTGGCAGTTTCTTTATGGAGCAAATAAATGTTTTTCTCTTTCTTCCCGAACTGAAGCTCTATTTCAAGTATTTTTCAGTATTATTTTTCTGTTTTCTCCAGTATTTGAGCAGCAGTGATGTGCTCGTCTGCCAGCAGATGTCAGTGATGCCCCTCGTTTTTCCAGTCTGACCTCTGCTCTCTCTCTCTGCATCAATACTTTAACACTGTCTTTTTTGTTTGGATTCTGACAGTAACATCTCCCATCATGCAGTGCAGAGATTTCAGTGTGTGTGTGTGTGTGTGTGTGTGTGTGCGCAGTGAATCTCCACCTGTATCTGTATCTTGCTGGAGTGAATGTGGAGTCACATCTGCACTGATTCACTGCTAATGTTCAGCGTTGTAGATGAATTTGTGCTCAGAACTGTCATGTTGCTTTACTTACAAGCTTGATTTCATATAATGAGCTTGTGAAGGATGCATTACAAACCAGCGTTGGGTGTAATGCATTACAAGTAATGCGAGTAACGTAATCAGATTACTTTTTCAAGTAACTAGTAAAGTAATGCATTACTTTTAAATTTACAATGAAATATGTGAGTTGCTTTTTCAAATACGTAACGCAAGTTACTTTGTTTTCCCATTTACTCACTGAAATCCCTCCTATCCCCATGTTGAAAAAACAAATAAGCAAGCACAGCTCATGTGACAAAAAGTAACGCAAAAGTAGCGTAATGCATTAATGCAAACCAAGTAACGCAATTAGTTACTTTTTGTATGGAGTAATGCAATATTGTAATGCATTTCTTTTAAAAGTAACTTTCCCCAACATTGATTAAAACCGGTTTTGAACACACAAAAGCCAGAGTCATTGAAAAACATGGTCAGAAGATCTTTTTAGCTGATGGGAAACCTGTTCGAAAACCATCATTTTTGCACGTTTGCTGATGCTAGAGGCACACAAATAACAAACTGCAGGTCTAACTTAACATATTTTGCACAAAACGTGCTTCTGATGGGTTAAAAGCTTTCTCCTCTCCTCCGACTGTGTATTTATTGACTCAAAGCCCTGTATTTCATCTTATTTGTGAAACACAAATGTACCCCAGTGCATGATGGGTAAGATTTTTATAGCAATCAGCCTCCTGATTGCATTCAGAGCTCATCTGTCCTTTGATGCTCCAAATCACATTACACTTCACAAGTCGACTCATCCATCTCCACCTTTAGACTTTGAGAAATGCTGCAAATGTGGTTAAAAAGTAATGGATTAAGAGTGTGTTTCAGTGGCCACGTGCCCGACAGACCTGATATTGATTGGACACATTGTTTCTGCCTCTCATCTGCGCCATTACGGTCACTATTTTCTTTCTTTCTTTCTTTCTTTCCTGGCTTTCGCTTCTCAAAGACATGCAAATACATTATAACATTAGGGCCGGAAATGAGAGACCGTCACGTGTCTTCGAGACCGTCGCGTTATCGCTGCTCTTTCTACAAGAGCGTGTGTGTATTTGTCTGTTTCTGTCTTTTTCCTTCCATTCTGCTCTTTGTTTCAATCCCTCCGTCTGTCTGTGTCTGTTTGGCGAAGGCCGTCTGTAATGGTTTAATCTATGAGGCATAATATTAAATCTCTGACAAGGCTCTTTGGGAAATTGTGGAAGAATAACTATTCTCATTCTGTCTCATTTTTCACCAGCGCCGAATTCAATTATCTAATATGATTTGTATGCTTATTAATCTTCATTATTCATAGATTCTCAATGGTTTTGCGATGCGGGCGAGTTAACGATATTTCCGTGCTTTTTATGTAGTGAGGTAATGAAATTGAGTTTGATTAGCTGACAGGAGCCGCTCGGGGTTGTTGTTGTTGTTCGGTGTCTGGTGCGTCTGTCAGTGATGTGACACACCTGAAGTCCAGACTGACTCAGAACAATGTGATGATGACACGCTGTCACACTCGTCAAGGACAGAACCGAGACAAAGAGAAGCTTCCTTCTGTTCTCCAACACTCACACCTCTCGCTCTCTCTCTCAATTCAATTCAATTCAATTCATATTGCTTTATTGGCATGACATACTTAGGTACATATTGCCAAAGCATTGTACATAGAAACAAACAAAACAAAATACATATACATCCATAAACAAACAAAACAAAAATACATGTAAAATACATCCATATATATATTTATATAAACATTGATGGTACTACTAATGCAGATGTGTTCACTCTTTAACTCTTAGTTTGTGGCATTTATAAATATAATGTGCTACCAAAGAGGAAGTAGGTCCTTCACCAAGTAATATTCTTAATTTGTGGTTTTCATGGAGCGACTGGAAGTCAGGAATGCTCTGCTGTATTTGACTGTACAGTGAGTCTCTTAACAGAACAATGTGATGATGACACGCTGTCACACTCGTCAAGGACAGAACCGGTCTGAGACAAAGAGAAGCTTCCTTCTGTTCTCCAACACTCACACCTCTCGCTCTCTAAACTCAATTCAATTCAATTCAATTCATATTGCTTTATTGGCATGACATACTTAGGTACATATTGCCAAAGCATTGTACATAGAAACAAACAAAACAAAATACATATACATCCATAAACAAACAAAACAAAAATACATGTAAAATACATCCATATATATATTTATATAAACATTGATGGTACTACTAATGCAGATGTGTTCACTCTTTAACTCTTAGTTTGTGGCATTTATAAATATAATGTGCTACCAAAGAGGAAGTAGGTCCTTCACCAAGTAATATTCTTAATTTGTGATTCATTAATAATTTCTTAGTTTCTCTCTCTCTCTCTCTTTCAAAGTAGCCCTGCTCTATTGATATTGTTGTTTTGCTGGATATTGCTAAAGATTCAATACACACACACCTACACACAAAACACACATACATAAAAATTATATGTATATTATATTATTATTAATTTATGTATGCAATAGTCTTAATTAAGTCTTCAGTGTCACATGATCCTTCATAAATCATTCTAATATGCTGATTTTCTGCTCAAGAAGCATTTCTGGTTATTATCAATGTTGAAATGTGGAAACTGTCATACATTTTATTTTTCAGGATTCACAGATGAATAGAAAGTTCAAAAGAACAGCATTTATTTGCAATATTTGAAAGTCAATTTTGCAACTATCAATTCTTTCAGAAAATATGTGCAAAAAAATGTCTTGTTAGGGGCACAACAGCTTGTGACTGCGGCAAACCCTCAAAAGCACACATCTGAGTCTTCTCTAACCCTAAAAGGTGCATATTATTAAATTAAGGGTACATATTATCACCTTAAGGTACAAGAAAAGCTCACATTTATGGTGTCAGATGAGACAGGGATGTGTATGTTTGAGGGTTCAGTCACATTACTTTCTCACTCTGGACCTTTGAGGAGAGGAGAAACTCTCTCCATCTTTTGTTCTTAAATGTCAAACCTGATGGTTTTTCATGCTACTCAATGGCTGCAGATCAGTGTGTGTGAGCGACAAACTCACGCTGTGATGCTCCAGGATTATTTAAGCTATTACAAGTGCTATATAATTAAACAAAGTAATCGAGTGTACAGACGACTGAGAGGAAGACGAGCACTTGAGAAGCTCTGAACACACACACACACACACACACGCACGCACGCAGACGGAGCTCAGATGGCCTTTAGGGACGCAGGGCTGGAGAGGAAGCTTTAGGGTTGGGAGCAATTAGAGTGTCATACTCCCAAACACTCTCTCTCACACACACACACACCTGTGCGTGCGGGGGGCCCGTGGCCCTTGGGGACGCCAGTGAGAGTGTGTGTGACAGCGTGAGCGATCATCGTCATTAGCATTATTTATTCTCTAAGCACAGGCTCACTGCAGGGTCGTACTAATAGAATTCACGAATTACAATGAACGCCTGCATGCGTGTGTGCGTGTGTGTGTGTGTGTGTGTGTGTGTAAGAGAGTCTCACACACACCTCACAACCCGTCAACACTCTCCACATCTGATCTTTATTTTGTGTCAGTGTTGTGAGGCGTCTTGTATCTGTCTGTATTTAAGGTCACAGAATATCATTCGGCCCGTCAAACCTCCGGGATTCAGTTCCAGAGTGTTTCAGAGATCTTTGTCTCTGGTCAGAAACACACTGATCTGCTTCACACACTTGAGTTTTTGTGTTACTATGACAGTATCAAACCTCAGTGCAAAGGGCGATCATTTACAGTTTATCAGATGGCTGTTTATTATTCAGTTAACTGCTATGAATAGGTTAACAGGTTATCTAACTTAACTAATTAAACAAATCCTCAAGAACTGTTGCTCTGCCATGACAGTAGTTGAGAAAACTGACCACAGAAGATGTTTAATGTCTAATGCTGAAGATACAACAGTCATGTTATTAATTGTGTTTGGCTTGATTTCACAGAACAAGGATTTAAACTGGTTACCTTTTGACAAAAATGGCCATTCTGAATCCAAAATAAGTTAAAAAAAGCAAAAAAGTGTGGCATTTGAAAATGCAACATGCACCAAATCTTTCCCCAAATTTGTAATGAGAATAATTTATGAATCAGTTTTTTGCAAATAAAAGGTCTACCTATTTAATATAGTAATATTTGACCCTGGACCACAAAAGCAGTGTTAAGTCGCTGGGGTATATTTGTAGCAATAGCCAACAATACATTGTATGGGTCAAAATTATAGATTTTTCTTTTATGCCAAAAATCATGTTCCATGAAGATATTTTGTAAATTTCCTACCGTAAATATATCAAAACTTAATTTTTGATTAGTAATATGCATTGCTAAGAACTTCATTTGGACAACTTTAAAGATGATTTTCTCAATATTTAGATTTTTTTGCACCCTCAGATTCCAGATTTTCAAATAGTTGTATCTCAGACAAATATTGTCCTATCCTAACAAACCATACATCAATGGAAAGATTATTTATTCAGCTTTCAGATGATGTATACATTTCAATTTCAAAAAATTGACACTTATGACTGGTTTTGTGGTCCAGGGTCACATATATGCAATTTAATGACATAAAATGTAATGAAATTATAACTATACGCTATAATTTAGTGAATATATTCAATATTTTGATATGTAAGCATATGCAACTTTATCCATATACATACAGTACACTCATGTAAAGCTATATATTATATAATAAATCCATGATTGTTTATATTGTCGCAAATTGTAACTACAGTGGTGTGAAAAAGTGTTGGCCCCCTTCCTGATTTCTTATTTTTTTGCATGTTTGTCACACTTTAATGTTTCAGATCATCAAACAAATTTAAATATTAGTCAAAGATAACACAAGTAAACACAACATGCAGTTTTTAAATGAAGGTTTTTATTATTAAGGGAAAACAAAATCCAAAACTACATGACCCTGTGAATGCCCCTGGCCTCAACCTTCTTCAGTGCGTTTGCATGCTTGTTGTCTTTTTCTGATGAGTTTGGATCCCTGATGGACACAACAGCACATGAAATCAAGCTTGTGCAGCTTGAAGTGTTTGTGTTTGTGTTCTTGTATGCTTTGCTTCTACGTTTCTCTTAAATGAGAAGCCAGCTCTTCATCTGTTTGTGTGTGTGTGTGTTTGTGTTAATATGAGTGTCTCTGTCCAGTTGTAGCTCATCATGGCACTTCAGGGTCTGGATGTGTGAGTATTCAGTGCGGTTCTTACCTTGACTATCTGTGCACTTGAGGGCGTTTGCTTTTACACTGTCCAGTCATCAGAATAAGAGGAGGCTGAAAAATATCATCTCATAAATCAAGGCAGTAAGCATTTTTTACAGAGACCTTCCTCCTGATGAAGTCGTCTAAAACTGCAGCCACACACACACACACACACACACACACACACAGTCAGGCATTATAAATAATTTCTTTACTGTTTGACAGGTAAAGTTGGAGGCTAAACTCGACTAAACTAAAGATTAACAATGTACCATCAAGAATTCAGAGTTTCCCCACTTGTAAATATTGTTTTATGTTCTGAGTGGTTGCTATAGGGTTGCTGGGGTGTTCTGCTTGGTTGCTATGGAGTTGCTAGGGTGTTCTGCCTGGTTGCTATGGAGTTGCTACATTATGTATCCTGTTTGTCGTAAAAAGAATCCCCCCTCACTGCAACTTGAGGATCTTCTAGAATTCTCGATTCCCACTTGTAAATATTGTTCTGTGTTCTGAGTGGTTGCTATGGAGTTGCTAGGGTGTTCTGAATAGCTGCTAGGGCGTTTTAAGTGGTTGCTATGGAGTTGTTTTTTTTCTCCTTTCTGACATGAGTGCAATGCATCAATGCAAACCTCAATGCAACTTGCATATCTTCTAGAATTCTGAGCTTCCTACTTGTAATTATTGTTTTGTGTTCTGAGTGGTTTCTATGGAGTTGCTAGGCTGTTCTCATTGGTTGCTATGTGTTTTCTCCGGTCTAGATTGAAAATAGTTCCCCCTCTACTGCACCTTTAAGTATCTTCTAGAATTGAGTTTGCCACTTGTAAATATTCTGTTTTCTGAGTGGCTGCTATGGGGTTGCTAGGGTAAATTTTTTTTATGATGGACAAAAGTTTCATAGGCAGTGTGTAAACGTGATTGACAACAACGTGACGTTGTATTTATTTTTTAATGTGCTAAAATTTCTGACTCTGTGTGCAATGACCTTAAGTCCGCTAACGGATTGTAGTCGAGGTTAGTTAGAGCATTAAATTAAGTATACTAGTGCAGTGGAGCTGAAGGGATGACGGTCAGAGTGTTAAAGTCATGACTCTTTGTACTGGAGGCCCTCAGGGGCCAGACCGCCGACCGAGAGATTCAATCTCTCTTTACGCATAATCGATATTCAGGCCCAGATGGGCTGCATGAGGAGAAACGGAGGAATCGCAGGATGAGGGATGAGCGCGAACTCTCCTGCATCTCTCAGGGCTGCGCTGCATCGCTGCTGACTGCGTTTTTCACACGATACGGAGAGAAAGAGGTCGATAATAGAGTCCAGGAGAAAAAAACTAGCTGTGTTAGACCACTAGAGAGAGACGCTCCTCCAGCATAAGCTCTTTCTGCTCTCAGATGATGTTTCTGTGCATTTGGCTGATGTCGGGTGAACTCCAGCACTGCCGTTATTTATCCATCTGACGCTTTTCCTCTGGAGCGTCCCGGTGGAGGTTCAGCTCGAGATCAGATCAGATGATCTCGGTTCTCCAGGTGCCGTCAGATCTTAACATGCACTTAACTCGCTTCACTGTGCTGGTTACACACTTCAGAACTCAAGGGGGCAATAGAGGTTTTCTTGCTGACAGTATTTGGCCTGCAGGAGAAAACTGACCATAGGAATAGTTTACACTTACACTTCCTTCAAGTGCATATGGGAAACTCATACAGGCGTTTGTTATTACGACATCTCATGCAAGTCAGACACAGAACATGGAAAAATAAAAAAATTATACTGCTCACAAAACTACATTTGAATACTATATCAATGTTTTTATTGCATAAAGCAAATTGTAAAAGTTTGCAAAGTCTATAAGCATTTTGGACAACATGATTTTAAAAGGATTGAAATACAGCATGTAAAATTGAAATAACTTACGAATTCTACAGACTTGTTTAACGCTTTGTTTTAAATTGACACAACCCTTTCCAATGTCACAACTCATAGAATTCCGATATTCCCTCTTATAAATATTGTTCTGTTGTGAGTGGCTGCTAGAGGGTTGTTCTGCATGGTTGCTATGGAGTTGCCAAGGTGTGTTTGGCGTAAAAAGAGTTCTGTCTTGTTGAAATTTTGTGTCATCCAGAATTCCAAGTTTCCCACTTTTCCCCCTCACTGCAACTTTTGTATCTTCCTGGAATTCTGAGTTTCCCTCTTGTAAATATTGTTCTATGTTCTGTGTGATTTCTATAGGGTTGCTAGGGTGTTCAGTTTGGTTGTTATGGGCTTGTTAGGTGTTTTTTCTGTGCATGTAATACTGTGTTCACCTCGTGTCAGAATCATGGCAATTATTAGCATTGACTGGTTTAATGTCAGTGCCTCTTTAGGCCCTGATCCGACGGAATGCGTTTTTTACATCTGAAAACATGAGGCGCACCACACTGCCTTTTTTTTGGGTTACTTTAAAAAAAAAAAGAGCAATATGCTGCGGTTTTTTTATGTTGCTAGGCAACCACCAAATCAGCTGTCCTGTCAGTCTAATCAAAGGTTTATAGCGCGAGTGCTCTAAAATCTTTGGTTTTTGCTGTTAAGTAAACTGTCATATTAGCAAAAACCTTAAGAAATACAGCTCCGGATAACCCGCGACAGACACCAAAAGTTTCTCCTACATCATTGCAGTCTCTGGACTTTCTGTCACCACAACGGAAGGCCCGCCTCTCCATTCATTCGATTGGACAATGGAAAAAAACCACGAATGACGTCGGGCGCTTTTCTACGGTGACGCATTGCTGCCGCACACATATTATTTTTTCCACTCAACGGCTAAAACGCGAGGCGCCCGGGCTGCATAAACAGCACGCAAAACGCTTAATGCCAATAGAAAACAATTTTAAAAAGGTGCCTCTCACTGCAAAAGACGAGTTCTGTCTGATCGGGGCCTTACTGGTGTTACATGACGTTCTAAAGTTTGAGCGTTTTATAACACCCTAACAACCCCCTAAGCAACCACCCCAAACACCCTAGCAATCACTAAGAACACCCTAACAATCCCCAAGCAACCACCAAAAACACACTAGCTATCCCTTAGCAACCACTCCAAACACCCTACCCTTGAAACCCCTTAGCAACCACTAAGAACACCCTAACAACCCCCTAAGCAACCACTAAGAACACCCTAACAACCCCCTAAGCAACCACCCAAAACACCCTAGCTACCCCATAGCAACCACCCCAAACACCCTAACAAACCCCTAAGCAACCACCCAAACACCCTAGCCACCCCTTTGCAACCATTAATAACATCCTAACAACCCCCTTAGCAACCATTAAGAACACCCTAGCTACCCCATAACAAACACCCTAGCAACCCCTTAGCAACCACTAAAAACACCCTAACAATCCCTAAGCAACCACCCAAAACACACTAGCTATCCCTTAACAACCACCCCAAACACCCTAACCTTGCAACCCCTTAGCAACCACTAAGAACACCCTAACAACCCCCTAAGCAACCACCCAAAACACCCTAGCTACCCCATAGCAACCACCCCAAACACCCTAACAAACCCCTAAGCAACCACCCAAACACCCTAGCCACCCCTTTGCAACCATTAATAACATCCTAACAACCCCCTTAGCAACCATTAAGAACACCCTAGCTACCCCATAACAAACACCCTAGCAACCCCTTAGCAACCACTAAAAACACCCTAACAATCCCTAAGCAACCACCCAAAACACACTAGCTATCCCTTAGCAACCACCTCAAACACCCTACCCTTGAAACCCCTTAGCAACCACTAAGAACACCCTAACAACCCCCTAAGCAACCACTAAGAACACCCTAACAACCCCCTAAGCAACCACCCAAAACACCCTAGCTACCCCATAGCAACCACCCCAAACACCCTAACAAACCCCTAAGCAACCACCCAAACACCCTAGCCACCCCTTTGCAACCATTAATAACACCCTAACAACCCCCTTAGCAACCACTAAGAACACCCTAGCTACCCCATAACAACCACCCTAAACACCCTAGCAACCCCATAGCAACAAATTAGAACACCCTAACAATCCCTAAGTAACCACCCAAAACACACTAGCTATCCCTTAACAACCACCCCAAACACCCTAACCTTGCAACCCCTTAGCAACCACTAAGAACACCCTAACAACCCCCTAAGCAACCACCCAAAACACCCTAGCTACCCCATAGCAACCACCCCAAACACCCTAACAAACCCCTAAACAACCACCCAAACACCCTAGCCACCCCTTTGCAACCATTAATAACACCCTAACAACCCCCTTAGCAACCACTAAGAACACCCTAACAACCCCCTAAGCAACCACCCAAAACACCCTAGCTACCCCATAGCAACCACCCCAAACACCCTAACAAACCCCTAAGCAACCACCCAAACACCCTAGCCACCCCTTTGCAACCATTAATAACATCCTAACAACCCCCTTAGCAACCATTAAGAACACCCTAGCTACCCCATAACAAACACCCTAGCAACCCCTTAGCAACCACTAAAAACACCCTAACAATCCCTAAGCAACCACCCAAAACACACTAGCTATCCCTTAGCAACCACCTCAAACACCCTACCCTTGTAACCCCTTAGCAACCACTAAGAACACCCTAGCAACCAGTTGAGAGTTGAGTTAATAAACCCTGTCACTGTTCAATCTGCCTTTGGATCCTCCTCGCAGATCCTGACACGTTTTCCACCTATTAATGAGTTTGATGAACATGTACAGTACAGTCATTAACAATCGCATTATCATGGTAATTGTGACATGATGCAGAATGCACTTGTTCTGAAGCGTGTTCTGACACACTTCACACTGCATGAAATCAAGCGTGTGTATTTCCACAGATTCATGTTCACATATGTGCGTCGGGAGTGTTCCATACCTGTAAAACACACAAACCCTCAGTGTTTCCTCCTTCCTTCAAATCACTCATTCCATTTGATCCTTCCCTAAAACCTCCAGCCAGAGACGTTCACTTGTGTGTGTGTGTGTGTGTGTGTGTGTGTGTCAGTGAAAGTATGAGTGATGGAGGGGCTGCTGATGGAGAAAGAGTGTGATGACGGATGAGTGTGACAGGCAGATGGTTTTGCTTGTCGTCTCTTTAATCACACAGACTCAGCTGGGCGTGAAGGCAGAGCTTTGTCTCGTCATGGCAACAAACAGGAGACAAATTTACCCACAATTCTTTCCCGCACCCTTCCTCGCGGCTGGTGTTTTTGGCTAAGTGTAATAAAGAGAGAGTGAGTGTTATCAAGCAAATATGTTTTTAAAAAAGCAGAAATGCAGAAAGATCAGCATCCATGTGAGTTTTGAACAGAGTTTAAAGATTTCAGCATTTATAGAGTTTCTATATCATCGTGTCATTCAGCATCATTATTTTGTTCCTTATGAAGATGAAACGTGTTGAGTTGAGTTTTGTCTTTATAAACTCACTGCAGTAAGTTGTTTCTGTCAGTGAGGCAAGTAAATTATGATGAAGAGATGAAATCTGACGAGTTTCTCCAATTCACTTCAAAGAACACATGAGTGGAGTTCACCTGCACAGAACATGCTATGGGGTTGCTAGGGTGTTTTGGGTGGTTGCTTAGGGGTTGTTAGGGTGTTCTGAGTAATTTAAAAGGGTTACTGTGAGGTTACTAGGGCTTTGTGGTTGGTAGGGTGTTCTTAGCGGTTGTTATGGGGTGAGTGTGTTTGGGGTGGTTGCTATGGGGTTGCTAGGGCGTTTTGGGTGGTTGCTTAGGGGTTGTTAGGGTGTTCTGAGTAGTTGAAATAGAGGGTTGTTATGAGGTTACTAGGGCTTTGTGGTTGCTGTTGTGTTTTTGGTGGTTGCTATGAGGTTGTTAGGTTGTTTTGGTTGGTTGCTAATGGGTTGCTATGTTGTTTTGGGTGGTTACTATGGGGTTGCTAGGGTGTTTGGGGTGGTTGCTTAGGGGTTCTTAGGATGTTCTCAGTGGTTGCTAGGGTGTATTTAGTGGTTGCTAGGGTGTTTTGTGTGGTTGCTTAGGGGTTGTTAGATTGTTCTGCGTAGTTGAAAAGTGGCTACTATGAGGTTACTAGAGCTTTGTGGTTGTTAGGGTGTTCAGAGTGGTTGCAATGGGGTAGCTAGGATGTTTTGGTTGGTTGCTTAGGGGTTGTTAGAGTGTTCTGAGTAGTTGAAAAGGGGCTACTATGAGGTTACTAGAGCTTTGTGGTTGTTAGGGTGTTCAGAGTGGTTGCAATGGGGTAGCTAGGATGTTTTGGTTGGTTGCTTAGGGGTTGTTAGAGTGTTCTGAGTAGTTGAAAAGGGGCTACTATGAGGTTACTAGGGCTTTGTGGTTGTTAGGGTGTTCAGAGTGGTTGCTATGGGGTTGCTTGTGTGTTTATGGGTGGTTGCTTATGGGTTGTTAGGGTGTTCTTAGTGTTTGCTAGAGTGTTTTGAGTGGTTGTTAGAGTGTTTGAGGTGGTTGGTATGGAGTAGCTAGGGTGTTCTTAGTGGTTGAGAAGAGGTTGCTACGAGGGCATTGTGGTTGCTATGGTGTTCTGAGTGGTTGCTAGGTGTTTTCTTCCTGTCTGGCATGGAAAGAGTCCACCATTAAGTGTCTGTGATTTTCTGAACTTTAATACTAATAGTACAGTACTAGAAGTTTGATCACCGTGAGTTCTAGTACTAGTAATGCTTACCTCAGTGAAAACACACACACACACACAGATGCAGATGAGGGGCGAGTGTCTGCAATGAGTGATGCAGTGAGGTGACAGTCAGGTGATAATTATCTAAATGATCAACTCAGCAAAACACCAACACACTGTGATAAACACACACCCACACGTGAAGAGCTGAGCAGCCAGATCTTCATCCTCCCTCTCTCTTTCACTCTCTCTCTCTCTGTCTGTCATGTCTGCCGTGGACGTGGATCTCAAGGTTACGCTGTCAAGGTTAAATTGACTTTAGATTAATTAAGTGTCAATTAACAGGGTAATTGTTTCATAATGTGGCCGGCCCCGGAGGCAGAGATGTGAGTGAGGCGGGCCGCCGCTGTCAGACTCGCTTTAGGGCACGACTCAAGTGTGTGTGTGTGTGTGTGTGTGTGTGTGTGTGTGAGCGCATGCGCTCTAAGATGTCAAGATACACAGAAGATCTGTCTCTTTACATTCACTGATGACCACAAGAAAACACAAGTTCTCAAAAAGCTTTGCTAGTGACACGACATCAGAGAGCTACTGTATATGTTTAATATTTATGATACTATAAAATAATATACTGTATATATATATAGTATTGATCACAGAATATATAATTATAAATTGCATAAATGTGATATTATATATAAACTATATATTTATTTTTAAATATTTATTATAGTAATAGTAGTCAAGTAGTGGATATATATTGTATATATTTATTGTTTATAGTATTTCTCATATAAAATGTATTAATATTTATTAAAAAAAAACTAAAATTTATATTTTTTATATGTAAATTATATGTAAATTTATTTGTTTATTTTAATATTTGTTCATTATAGTATAATAGTAGTTAAGTAAATATTATTTATATTTTGTATAAAGTGTATTATTTATTTATTTTCATATTTATTATAACACAATAATTTATAAAAAATAATCATTAATAATTTTATAATTTTCCACCTTATATAACAGTATCATAATTAGTATCTAAATATAATAGCAGGCACTAACCGTACCTTTCTAACCAGCTAAACAATGTTTCTTGTTGACTTTAATAATGGCGGCCCGTAACAGTTCTGAACCGAAGCTCTCCGAGCGCTTTTACTGCAGCAGATTCAGAAGACGAATGCAGCAGGAGTGAAATAGAGAGACAGAGAGTCAGTGAAGGGAAGATGGAGAAGAGAGAAAGAAAAGATGATAGAGAGATAAAGAGGGGACAGCCTGATGAAATGCTGATTGGCTCTTGTCTTTAATAGCTGGCCTGGAGGAGACCCGTTCACCGGAGCCCATCTATATTCACTGTCTCTCTCTCTCACTCTCTGTTCTTCAGGGCAGGGGTGTAAGTGATGTCGCTTACCTTTTACCAAAATAAAGAAATCCATTTGCTTCCCCCCTCTTCATCTCAACATCTCTTTCTCGCTGTATCATCTCATTTTGCGTCCCGTCTCATCGCTGCTTCCATTAGCACGAGTGCATTATTGAAATGTCACACACACATTAGAAATGATTTATGTTGAATGACATATTAGCATAATCACGGCTCTGCATGCAGAAGTTATTTTATATTGCACAGTTATCACTGGAAAATCACATTTATGAAACCTACAGTTCCAGTTCTGTCTTCTGATTGGCCCATCTAGTGTCCCGGTCATGTTGAACACATTACACGATGTGAACGTGGCATCATAGTAATCAATCAGCGTCAAGAGTGTCATCCAGAAAAATAGAGCTGCAAGCAGCGTTTACTGGGGTTCAAGCGCTTTAAGGCATTTAAGCACATATGAAAAAAGACGTTACATATTATTTAGCAAGCCTGTAACCACCTAAATCAATGATTAAAAAAGCATTTTTGGCAAATCCAGGTAATTTACCATAGAAATATGATGTTTTCAACGTTTATTTCTGTTGTTGCGCCAGCTGTGGTCCGATCTCCCTAAAACTTTGCATGCTTGTTTAGAATCACCTGTCGCATGTGCACATCAGGTTTCAAGTTTTGAGATTTCGTTTAGGCTTCATAGGTTTTTGGGTCAATTTGGACAGGCCAGTTTTCTAAATGACCCCGTTATAGCTTCCCAAACTGTAAATTTCAACTTTTTTTGATAATTATAGACCTAGAGAGTCCAGAGAATTGTACTGCAGTGATTTTTTCCAGACTGAGCGAAAAACCTAGGACTAGTTTGCAAAATAAGTTTTTTTTTTTTTTTTACATATTTTCATTCATTTAACAAACAGTTTGATTGACAGCAGTGGTTCTAGAGGCAAAGTTTTTCAGAATGAGGAGGTCTATCGTATGATAGGAATATCGTGTGTATGTGTGATAAACCGGGCAATATACAATCATTTACGCTCTTGAAAAATGCTTTATCAAAAGATGCATTGAAAAATCATCGTTTTGGGTGAACTAACCCTTTAACCTTGTCTAATAGGTGCTCAAAGTTCATCGGCCAATGGCAGCCATGTTTTTTGAGATACACAAATACCCTTATAGACACTTGTGGCACTTTGGACCAAGACCGTGCACACCAATTTTCATGTTGATAGGACAAACGGTTGTGTAATTATAGCCATTTTAATGTTTTTTCCCTTGTATAATGCCATCAAGTGGCCAAGCTCCACGATTTTTTTTTTTAGTTTGGCGAAGATATGTTATTCTGTTCAAAACTTCCTGCACTGGTTTGGTTCCGATCTGGTGAAAAACCTAGGACTAGTTCACAAAAGTAGGTTTTTAAAAATACCCGAAAACAGTTTAGGAGTTATGAGCGATTTCGTACTTTTGATCGCTGTAGCGCCCCCGTCAGGCCGATTGGGGCGAGCTTTGGTGCCATTGTAGACGGTGTGCGTACTACCATCCCTCCAAGTTTCAAGTCTCTACGACTTACGGTTTGGTCTGCCCGATCAGTTTTACATGGGGATCGCTGATCCTTGGCCATTCTAACAATTCCAATAGGGTTTCAGTGCTATGCGTTTGAACCCCTAAGAATGTGGAGAGTAGTTCAGATCATTTTGATCAATTTTGACTTTTGATTGTAGAATTTGGAATTTTGGTCACAGTTTGAGACGTTACAGAGATCTCTTACCTATTACTAACTATAACAGCTGTGATATTAAAGTAATATCATGTGCTTTTTCTTGTCTGCAGGCTGATATCATCCAACTATCATAACTTTACGTGTCTGTCTGAACAGGTGAGATGGAATCAGATTTATTTCTGTATATGTTTATGGACAGTGATCATGTGTTTGTTCCTCTGCTGTCAGTAAGATGGAAGCACGTCTGTCTGTTTGTGCAGATTGCATATGGATCGTGTTTGTGAAGCTGTGAGTAAAGCGTGTGAGGCACATAATGCTTTTAACACGAATCTATTTTAATTAAAGCTGAAATCAAGCCTCTTGTAATGAGTTTAGAGCAAAAACATAGGCCCTTGACTTTAGTGCTAATTGATATCGGGCCCTTTAGTAGCTCGGCCGTCTCCTGCCTTTATACCATTAATTATAACGCTGTTTGTTTTACTGTTTCCTGATCACAGCGATGGAAGCGATTGTTGTTGAGTGACTGCATATTTGACCCCAAAATCTAAATTAACAAATGAGAAATTATGCTTTGCATGAATAAAATGAATGATTTGAGGCAGAAGAGCATGAGTCTAGTAACATCACAGGTGCATAATGCATAAACTGTACTGCAATGCATATCAATCTCATTCAGGAATGACTGTATTACAGTAATACAGCAAACTTTCTCAAATCTATACAAATATATACATGGCAGAGTAAGCCACTTTGAGTTAAAGCATCTGTCAAAGGTGGTTTGCACTGCGACATTACAGTTTTTCACGTTAATTAAGAACATTTTCACAAGTTGTCATAAATGCATATAAATCACATTATTGTAGTATAGAAATACAGGAGATTTTTGTATAATGATTTCCTTAAATGCAACGCAAATCGCTTTGGATAAAAGTGTTTGCAAATGCATAAGTGTAAATGTGGTGCTTACGGTGGTTTGCATTGTGAAAATTGCATTTTCATGGCAATTAAAAACATTTTCACAAGTTTTTGTTACTGTAATGCATATAGATCTCATTCAGGAATTATTGTATTACAGAAATACAGCAAATTTTCTGCAATGTTTACCTTGAATGCAATGCTTTGGGTTAAAGCATCTACCAAATGCATAAAATGTAATGCTTGAAGTGGTTTACATTGCAGTTACATTATAGTATGAACATATTCATAAGTTGCCCTTATTGTAATGCATAAACATCTCATTCAGGAATTATTGTATCACCGAAATGGCAAGTAAATCTATAATATGACATTGAAAGCAACAAAAGTCGCTTTGGTCTTCAAATGCATTGCTTAAGGTAGTTTGCATTGTGACTTTACTTTTAATGGCATTTGAGAATATTTTCTCAAGTTGTTGTTAATGCAATGCATAAAAATCTCTCTTTAAATAAAATCAGGAATGTGCTGTACTATAAAAATACAGCAAATCTTATATAACATGTACCTTAAATGCAGCACATGTTGCTTTGTATAAGAGTCTAGAAATGCATAAGTATAAATATTTAATATTTTTAAAGGCGGTTTGCGCTGTGACACATTTTTAATAAAAACTAAGAACATTTTCAAAAGTTGTCATTACAGTAATGGATATAATTCTAATTCACAAATTGCTGAATTACTGAAATACAGGACATTTTCTATAACGTGTGCCTTGAATGCAATGCGAGTCATTTTGGATATAAGCATCTGCCAAATGCATAATGTTTAAGGTGTTTTGCAATGTGATGTTATTTTCATAGCAATTAAGAAAAGTTGTCATTACTGGAATGCATACAGATCTCATTGAGGAATGACTCTATTACGGAAAATTTCCTAAAATGTGTATGCCTATAGTCACTTTGGATAAATAGAAATGCATAAGTCTAAATATTTAATATTTTTAAAGGCGGTTTGCGCTGTGACAAACATTTTTAATAAAAACTAAGAACATTTTCAAAAGTTGTCATTACAGTAATGGATATAATTCTAATTCACAAATTGCTGAATTACTGAAATACAGGACATTTTCTATAACGTGTGCCTTGAATGCAATGCGAGTCATTTTGGATATAAGCATCTGCCAAATGCATAATGTTTAAGGTGTTTTGCAATGTGATGTTATTTTCATAGCAATTAAGAAAAGTTGTCATTACTGGAATGCATACAGATCTCATTGAGGAATGACTCTATTACGGAAAATTTCCTAAAATGTGTATGCCTATAGTCACTTTGGATAAAAGCGCTGCCAAATGCAAGAAATGCAATGTAATGTCAATGCAAAATTCAGAATAATTATAATAATGAAAATTACAAAAAAAACAGATGCATTATGGTAATTGATTTGTCAGATAAAATGTTTAATAGTCATAAAAATAGGATAACTCATAATGCATAGTAGTTAATTGGTTTTGTTTTTTTATGCACTGTTTATACATTTAATTCTGTTGATTTTGAGGTGAAATGCTGGTTTTGTGATGAAATTCAGCCGTGTGTTTGTTGTTTTCTGACTGTCAGCTCAACAGACACGGACCCTGTCACATCCTCGCCTTCCCGTTTTCTCCCTCTTCTCTCATTTAGCATGAAGTTGTTTTCCTGCGTAGCGCGGCAGATGGTTCGGACACACGCTGCTGCGTTAGACTGAAGTGATATGTGTGTGTGTGTGTGTGTGTGTGTGATATTTTTCAGCTCTGTATCCTTGTGCACGGCTCCTCTCTGAATTGGTAACTTCTGTGCTTTTTTCTCTCTAAATGTGTCTCAGCCGACCCGTCTGGTTCAATCTGCTTCCGTGCAGTCGCCCGTCCAAAGCCCCATTACGTTAACTAGCTGTGGCTACTCTCCCGGTGATCTTTCACCTTTAACGCTCTGCATTGATCCCAGTCTCAGTGAGAATAATGTCACCCATCCGCTCTTATCTCCCACCGCGCACCAAACGGCCCGATAGAGGCGGAAAGCGACGCGTTTGCAGAATTTCTCGGGCCGATATTAAAAGAATGTCGATAAGTAAGCAGTTCTCTCACCTGTGGGGAAAATTGGGATGACGTTGTGTGGTAGCATCTTCACCCATAATGCATCAGGGTGTCAGGTGCGGAGTTGTGGGTGTGAATGTAATGTTTGTGAGATGCATGTAGGAAAGTAAAGAGTTAGTGTATATGCAGGAATGACGATTTCAAACTTTTCTTTTTTTTGAAGATGTTTAGCAGAATGTTCACGCTGCTCTTTTCCATACAGTGAAGGCTGAGCAGCTCATTGGTTCTTGAGCGTCACATGATCGAATTGCAAATGAGGTTTGTGAGCTGCAGATCTCCGTCTGTTCCTCACACAAATAAGAAGACAGAAACTGGTTTGGAACAACCTGAATGTGAGTAAATGATGACCGAATCTTAATATCTGTCTGATTTATTTCTTTAATTAAAGCTGCAGTGTGTCATTTCTGTGCCAGTATCACGTCGAGCCGCTCAAACAAACGAATAATAACTGATTATAGTGACTCTGAATTAGGGATATTAACAGGACACTAAAACTATTAAAAAACATAAGTACTCTAAATAAAATAAACATTAACTTAAATAAAATATATAAAAAAGTAAACTTATTTTATTTCAGTTAGTTACCAAGGCAACATTTCTCATTTTCGTCTAGTATGAGTTGAAGTGCTAAAATAACTGAAACTAAGTTAACTAAAACTATATGAAAACGATGTAAACATTTTTGAAAAACAAAAACACAAAATTATTTAAAAATGTATATAAATTAAATATAAATGTAAAAATCTATACAAATAAAATCTAATTCAAAATATGAACAAAAAACACAATATCAAAACAAACAAGACAAAATATTAAAATAAAATAAAATTCTAAATATGAATAAAAACACAACAAATTTACTAAAACTAAAATGTAAACAAAAAGTATAAAATATCAAATAAAATTCTGAATATTAACATGAAAGTGCAATAATATTACAATTTTAACTAAATTAAAAGGAAAACAAAAAACTACTATTTAATTTAAAACATTAACAAAATAACTAAAACTTAAATGAAAACAAAACATATAAAAAAAATCTCATTTGAAACATTAATGAAATTGTATAAAAATAGTATATACATGATAATAAAATAACATTGCTCTGAACATGAAACTGACACATTGTATCATGTGTATTGTATCCTGATTCCACTCTTGCCTTTCTGGAAATGAAACAATAACAGATAAAGATCTGTTAAATGGGGCAAAGAGAGTCAGAGAATATCATGAGATTCAACAGGAGTCATCTTCATCATGCTGTAAATGTATTCAGAGTCTCAGTGAGCGATATTCTGCTGCTTGAAGTCGGTAAACATCTGTATTCTGCTCATAATTGTGATTTGTGAGTGCTTTTTCAAATCGTCCTCATGGGTGGCGTGTGTTCATGCTGCACACCTGCACATTTCAGCTTGTTTGTCTGCCACAAACATTAAATAAATGTTAAATATAGATTTTTTTTTACCCTCGCCTTCAAATGTAAAACATGCCAGAAGCTCAAAATCATCTCATGTGACACATTTTACAGCGTAAGTGTGTGTGTGTGTGTGTGTGTGTTACACATTACACGTCTGAGGCAAGATGAGGTGATGAGGTGATGAGGAGGAAAACATGAGTGAAGTGAGATGTAATTCAGTGTCGACTCATGAGGTTTGCACGTTGAAAGTGTTTTGACCTGAGTAGGTGTCATTGCATCACACTGTATCACACTGAGCCACACTTTGACCATTTACAGACGAGAAGAGACCGACAGACTGAATGTAAAATGAACAAAAACGCAATATGTGACCCTGCACCACAAAACCAGTCATAAGGGTCAATTTTTTCATTTAAACTAGTATGACTTTCTTTCTTCTGTAAAACACGAATAAAGATATTTTGAAGAACATTTGGAACCAAACAACATTTTATTTAAATTATCGTAATGTTCCACAAACCAAAGAAAGTCATAGAGGTTTGGAAGGACGTTTTGAGTCAATGATGTTTAATATACATGAGGAGTGTGACTTTAATCCAATCAGGCATCAGGTGGGCGGAGCTATCCAGATCAACACTGCATAAAGAAATAAGCAGCATGTTTTAGACAGAAACTCAAATGAACATATAAGACAGTCTTTTATCAGATGTTTCTCTTGGTTAGAACACGGTGTAGAAGTGTTTATAAGTCAGATAATGAGAATAGCGTTTGTGCAAAATGTTAAATAATATCTGAATGAGCTCGAACACTGCAAAAGTGGCGTTCTTTCTCGGTGTATTTGTCTTATTTTCTAGTGCAAATATCAACATTTTCTTGAGATGCTTAATGACATACATGTTTTTCAGAATTCAAGACTTCTTATCATATCAAAATTTAGTTTATAACTGCCAAAGGAGTCAGAAAAATCAACTTGTTTATCTGTTTAATCAAGCTGATTTTTTTCTGACTCATTGATTTCTGTTTTTTTTTTATCGGCAGATATTTTCATTGGCGCTTCATTTTGATGCGTTTTTCAGAATCAAGTGTGTCTTATCAAAATGAAGCGAGTTTATGATTAAAACAAGTGGAGTCGGAAAAAAATCACCAAAATAAGTTGATTTTCTGACCACATTGGCAGAGATTTCTTCTCATTTTAAGCATAAACTCACTTTATTTTCACTTAGCTAAACACTTCTTATCTTCTCTCATTTTCCAACTCCAGGAAATGTATCTTGATTTAAGAATTTAGATATTTGTATTGGAAAACGAGACAAGAATATGTCAAGAAGGTGAGTTTTTGCAGTGCAGTGCTGTAGTACAGAGCTTTATAATGGCTTTGAGTTTGATGGAGCGCGAGCGTAACGTTTGGAAACGCATGCAGTGAGCGACGCTAATTGTATTTCATCCGCTGCTATTGTTAAAGCGCTCCGATCTGGAGACACGTGAGGACGAAGATGAAGATGTATGTACTGAGGATCTGAGATCAGAGTCACTCGCTCTTTATGCGCGGGGTCAGGAGGGGAAATAAATTGCGGAAGAGGAAAATGAATTAGGGATGACGGTGTGGCAGCGCTGAGGAATTGGACTGTCAGGACGAGCGTTCACAAGGGTCCGATAATGAAAGAAGATGAACCGCTGCTCGAATGCTGATTTTGGCCAG
Organism: Sinocyclocheilus rhinocerous; assembly: GCF_001515625.1. Taxonomy (NCBI): domain Eukaryota; kingdom Metazoa; phylum Chordata; class Actinopteri; order Cypriniformes; family Cyprinidae; genus Sinocyclocheilus; species Sinocyclocheilus rhinocerous. Next base: position 797,434 of record NW_015644353.1, read on the forward strand.
AATCACAGTGTGTGTGTGTGTGTGTGTGTGTGTTTGAAACACAGGGTTTACTGTACATCTGTGCGTTTAGAAAGCAGCCGTCAGGTATCATCTGAGCAGATCTGGAGCTGTATTCTTGCGTTTACAATCTTTTTGGTAAAACAAAGATGTTTTGGTGATATTATAAAGCAATAAGCCCCAAGAAGCCGTGGTTTACAGTGAATTTATAACAGCTAAGGGGCGTTGTTAGGCATGACGCGAAGCGGAGTTAGCTGTTATAAAATCACTGTAAACAACGGCTTCACGGGGTAAACAGTATTCTTCCGCCAAACAATGTAGCTCCTCAGAAACAGTTGTGGTTGCAACAAAGTGGTTGCCGAGCAACACACAAACGTAAACAAAGGTGTATGTTACTTTGTAGAGTCATTTACAACAGCTTCGAACGCGGCTCAGCCAATCAGAATCAAGCACCGGAACTATCCACTTTATAAACATAATTTTATATATGATGTTAATATCACCAAAACATCTTTTTAAATGTTTAACCCAGCCTTCTGGGCAGTAACCCAACCGCTTTTTTAGAGTGATACTAAACAGATTTTTGCTTTATTTGGACATTGTTTTACAACCAGGGGTCTGGGGTCCAATGAGGGGCCGCAAGATGACTTAAACTTATTTAAAATAAGACAAAACAAGCATTAAAATGAGATAAAAATTTAGTTATTTCTTTCATGTAATTGAATTTACTGTAACATTGGGCAGAGTAGTGGGCGGAGCCAGAAGGCAGCAGAACCATCAGTAATCAAGGCATCTGTATTTCTATAGTGCTTTATACAATAAAGATTGTTTCAAAGCAGCTTTGCAATAATAAACAGAATCAGTGCAAACTGGGTACTTTTCACTTACTGTTTTATGAACACTGTAAATTTGGACTTACACCTATTGTTTTTTGCTTACTATCATCATAATTTGTTTATTTCAGACTCTTAGGTCCATATCCACAAAAGTAACAAAATACAAGACAACACAAACATAAATGTACATGCCACAACACTATTTAAAAACACACAAACGTTCATTCCAGCGCTTCCAATACCAGGAGGAGTACTTAGTGTAGGATCACTTAGAACCATTATAATTGAATTTCTTGAATTACTCAATCGACACATAAAATTATACACATATTTCCTTAACACAGCATGAAGAGTAGGAATATTAATATATACAAACATCTGACTTGCACTCGTCCACCTTGGGAGCTTAAGCAAAATTCTCAGTGCATCGTTAAATGCCACCTGAAGCTTTTTCATTTTAGCTTTACTATAATTACACCACAAGTGCGCTGTATACAATGAAGTACAATAAGCTCTAAAAAGAGCTATTTTAACCTCATCTGTACACATACAAAATTTACTAATATTTGCTTGTCCATACAACTTACAACATTGGCGCTGCATATCATCGTCATCATTCAAATCATCTTTGATAATGTGACCCAGATATTTTATTTTATTCACCACATTTAACACTTGATCACCTAGATAAAAAGATGGAAAAATCTACATAGTATGAAGTATGTGATTTTGGATGCAGCCTTCATGTTTCATGCATTGTAGAATTTAAAAGCGTTTCCGAAGTTTGAAAACATTTCTTAACTGCTGAATCTGAACTTGTTCAACATTCGCTTTAGTCTCTGATCGTCTCCAGAATCCTGGAATCCTGGATTTGTGCTGACGTGTCTCACCTTTACCTGTATGTGAGAGTTCCTCCTCCAGGAATGAAGCCCGATGGTTATTAATGTGGCCGTTCAGCTCTTTAATCGCATGAGTAATGAGAGATTCACATTACAGGACACTCTGTGTGTGTGTGTTTCCTTTAGGGCTTTGGTTAGGGTTAGTCAATGTGAAGTCATTTGCTTTATTTAATACTATAGATCTCTAGCTGTGGACTCATTTAAATAAATGTGAGTGTGTGTTGGTGTCAGTGACCTCTGGTATGGATGCTTTTCAGGTCTGAGGTGTGTTCGACTGTCGCGTTTTACACACACACACACACACATACTCTCACTCACTCACTC
>NW_015644353.1:799505-800477 GCF_001515625.1 Sinocyclocheilus rhinocerous
TCTCTCTCTCTCTGTCTCTCTCTCTGTCTCTCGTCCCAGGTGGCTGCTGTCGAGTCTTTGCCCTGTTACCGTCACACACACTCTCTCAGGGTCACCTTCTACCATCAGTGTTTGTCGCTGCACTGAAAATATAAGCTATTAAAGATAAGTTCAATATAAAGCAATTAACATGATCTGTTGCTCCTAAAAATGGAACGCAATATGATAAAAATATAAGCACAGATTTATTCTTTTTATATATATATAAATCACTATCACTATAAATTCACATTAATTTTAAGCTAGTTAAAATATATCAGCATCATGAATATCACAATGATTTTAATGCACTTTTTATTTGGCTTTGAGGTTTTCTGAATAGAGCTTCATTACACTAGTTTATAGTTATTTATATTTAGAGAGTAATATATTTTCAGTAATATATTTATATTTTCAGTTTTTTATTTCAGTTTTAAATTATCCATTTGTATCATCATTCAGAAATGTTAAAGTCTCCATGTGGCATTTTATTATTAAAGTGTTTTTTAGTAAATATGTTTGCTGTAATAACTGTGGTATTTGCATGTATGTCTTTGTGCCAGTATGTTTGTCAAACTTGTGCTCATTCATCAATTAATTCATAATGTTCATGGCATTGCTGGTGGCTTTGGTTGCTCTAATCATCAGGTTTTTATCTGTAGTCAGATGTTTTTAATCTCTCGACCTCTCATCCTGAGAGGAGCACGACTCTTCTTCTCCATTTCTCTCCTTCAATCATCTGTGAATATGTGTTCTCCTAATGAATTGTGTCCAGTTCTCCTGATCTCCACACACACACAGCATCCTCTGGCCTCGCCGCCGCTGCTATAATAAATAGTGTTCTTTGTTTCTAATTGCATTAGCCGCTGGCTTATTGAAGTCTCCTGCTATAAGTCACAGCGGTCGGTGCAGGAGAGAGAGAGAGAGAGAGAGAGAGAGAGAGAGAGAGAGAGG
>NW_015644353.1:801675-806935 GCF_001515625.1 Sinocyclocheilus rhinocerous
AGGAGGTTGTGTTCAGAGAGAGAGAGAGAGGAGGTTGTGTTCAGGCCGATCAGTCTAACATTAATGTCACTGAAGGGGGAAGGTGTGTAGGTTATTAAAGCCGTGACTGTTTTGGGCTGCAGAGATGTATTATATGTCACGGGGCTTAAAGGTGCCTGAGCTTTACAAGGTGCAGCTGAACGCTAAAGCTTCCTAATGCAGAGCTTCTTGAGTATATGCTGCTTTGGACATCAGCACGCTGGTTTCTGGGTTCAAAAATTTTTATTTAATAAAATTTGCGTAAATAAATGTTCTACTAATGTATTTTAGCCATTTTAGCCATTTTATCAGAATCAGAATCAGAATCAGAAGAGCTTTATTACCAAGTATGTTTACACACACAAGGAATTTGACTTGACGACAGGAGCTTCCAGTGTAGAAGAAAGTACAAACATAGTGCAGACATACATAGGAATAACACAGTAGGGATGTAATATAACACTAATATAAAAAATAAAAATAATAATAATAATGTACTATATACAGAAATAGAAGTATAGGAAAAAATGTAATTGTTTAGATAAATGTGCAGATATGTTATTTACAAAGTGTGAAAATACATTCATATGTCGTAATACAATATTTGATTAAATAAAATTTTAAATTATATTAAATACATTTTTTTAATTTTACTTATTTTTTTTATAATTTTATTACTTATTTTTATTTAAACGTGTTATATATTCACACATTACAGACAAAGTTTTCTTCCAATAACATATGTGAATGTATTTTCTTGGATTGAAAAATCTGAAGGACAAATAATATTTTTTTAAACGTGCACACATGCACACCCTTTTTCTTCCTCAAGAGAAAGTGCCCTTTTTTCTGGGGAGTATTTATTTATTTATTTTTTAATAAATGAATATGTGTATATGTGCGCGTGTGTGTGTTTATGTTTGCGCGCACAGCATTCCCTGTCAAACAAATAAAAAATCTAATGGCAAAAATCTAAGGCAAATATAGTTAATTTGTCTTGCTAACATCCATGACTCAGCTACCATGTAAGTTAGCTAAAGTTTAGCGAAGGCAATATGAAGTCTAGTAGGTTAGACCAGTGCGCGTTCTTTCACTGCATGATTCCGTTTTTAAAATGCATTTAGAAACATCACAAAATTCAAGATATGGGGGCAGAAATGTAGCCTATATATTTATATCATTTCATATAGTTAATCAGTATCAATTTCACACACTATTTATACGCATTTTCATGAGACCGGGCTCAGTTAATCAGTATCATGCGAAGACTTTATACAGCAGTTCAATAAACAAGAATTAAATACAATTACGTTAGACACAATTGACTGTGCTCTGTTTCGCAAACAAATATAATTCCAATTTGCATCTCTGAGCAACATGATGGTGTTTCGTTCCTGAATGAATCATGTAAATGCATCTAAATGCCACTTCAGACGCAGCTTCTGTGTTTCCTCTGCATTGCAAAAATGAATTTTGTCAATACTGATTTCAATTGCTTGGTAACAGCACAAATGACTTATTATTCTAATTGACTGATTCAAGTTAAGAATTTGACTGAAAAGATGATGCACACTTTTAGAAAAAATGGCTTTATAAAGGTAACAATGCCCATAAACGGTAAAAATCAATTTAAACTTATTGGAAAAGATTAATTTCTATCACTGCTGTGAACTGATCACCACACAGAATATGCAGAATATCAAAAACTTTAGGAGTCAGAAAAAATTTTCCACTTGAGCCCCCGCCCCTCAAAATGTCTGTGCACGTCCCTGCTTTTTCTTATTTTTGTAAATATATTTTACAAATGTACAAAAAATGGCTGAAAAATAGAAGATATATTATTTACGTAAATATATTTTGAAACACATTTTAGCGAATATATTGTTTAGGTGGCCATTTTTTTTAATTGTATTTGAATATATATATATAATATCTTCCTCTCCAGACTAAAAGCAGCGTTTAGTGAATCTAAACTGTGAAAGCGACTGGTTGCTGTTCTTCTTGCAGAAGTTTGCATCTCCGTGTCGTTATCTCGGGCCTGTAATGTAAGTCGCGGCTGTCAATCACGTCTAAATGAAGCGCGCTCCATCAAAGTGACGTCTGCTCTCAGGCTGGAAACTCTGACATTTGCCTACAAACTTGCATTTAAAACATGTCGTCGCTGTTTCTAATATGAGCTGTTGAGCGTTTCTGTGTATTTTTATCTTCCCACAGGCCAAAAACAGTCTGGAGTTCCTGCACAGAGAACACGTTTGTACTAATGAAGCGATTGAGGAACCAGAATATGATAATCAGTCAAAACTCACGACTGTAGATGGAGAATCGGTTTGTGTGATGCTCTGATGAAGGTGGGTCACTTTTATGATGCATCATGTGTTCATGTCCTCAAAAATATATTGCAATTGATATATAACTCAGCATTTTTAAATGTGTTAATCATTCACTCAATCATCAAATCTCCTCATGTCTTCTGTCTCTGATTGATAGTTTAGATTTGTTTATCCAGTAAAAGCTCTTTTAGTGTAATTGTAGACCATACATCAATGGAAAGCTTACAGCTTTCAGATGATGCATAAATGTCAATTTAAAAAAATATGACTGGTTTTGTGGTCCAGGGACACATATTTGCAGTGCGTTTTTGTCAAATATTCAATATTGTTGCATTGCAATCAGTCACATGACACGTGAGAACCAATGGAACAATTATCAGGCTTAAATTAATCTGAACGTCATGCAAAAATGATCGTGCTCTGCTTTTAATGCAAGCAGGTGACAATTTTACTTCGTAAACTCTCTTAAAGGGACAGTACACCCAAAAATGAATTTGCTCATCTTAATGTTATTCCAAACCTGTATGAGTGTCTTTCTCCTGTGGAACACAGAAGAAGATATTTTGAAGAATGTTGGTAACCAAACAGTTGACGGAAGCCATTGACTTTCATAGTATGGAAAAAAATATTATGGAAGTCAATGGCTACTGTCAACTGTTTGGTTGACGTTTGACTGTTTGGGCCATGAGCTGCATTTTTTTTTGTATTATATAAAGTTTCCTGAGGTGCACTTATAATGTTAGTAGGATTTATAAATAAAAGGCCCTGATATAAACACGCTGTCTAAATGGGTGTGTCCTTCAAGGCTTCAATGTAAACGCCCACTGCTGTGATTGGATAACATTTTGTATATGAAATAAGCATTACCCATGAAACTCTTTTGAAAACTTTTAATATGTTTTTACTATTGCAGATGCTGAGATTAATTAATTGCAAAAAAAAGTGTAGAAGTAGAAAATGATTCAAAGTTTCAATAAAAGCTGTTTTGGACTAATGAGGACGTTTTGAGTTCTGAAATTTATAATGTTTTTATAATACAAAGATCTCTTTGATGTCAAAAGAACAAGTCAAGTCACACTTATTTCTATAGTGCTTTATACAATACAGATACGGTTTCAGAGCAGCTTTACAGTAATAAACAGGAAAATAACTGTTAAATTCATCAATTATGTGCTGTAAAGCAGTTTTACAGAAGACAATATGTTTTTACTATTGCAGATGCTGAGATTAATTAATTGCAAAAAAGTGTAGAAGTAGAAAATGATTCAATAAAAGCTGTTTTGGACTAATGAGGACGTTTTGAGTTCTGAAATTTATAATGTTTTTATAATACAAAGATCTCTTTGATGTCAAAAGAACAAGTCAAGTCACACTTATTTCTATAGTGCTTTATACAATACAGATACGGTTTCAGAGCAGCTTTACAGTAATAAACAGGAAAATAACTGTTAAATTCATCAATTATGTGCTGTAAAGCAGTTTTACAGAAGACAATAGAGACATTATTCAGATTAATTCAGTTGAATGTTGATTCAAGTTCAGTATCAGATCAGGGAAAATATGATTTCAGTTCATTCTTAATTCATGACCGCTTTGTTTTATATCTTACCAGGAAAAAAAAAATACTGTAGGATTTACTTCGAAACTATTTTCACTCAGAAATTGCTATTAGTTTTTATGAATAATTACAAAGAAATGGCAAACAAAACATTAAATTAAAAGCAAAATTTTGATGTAAAGATAAAAATGTTATTTTATTGATATATATATATATATATATACACACACACACACACACATATATATATATATACACATACTGTATATACACATACTCATACTCACACACACACACACACACACATATATATATATATTTTTTAACAGTGTGTGGGTTTAGACCGACATAAGGGCGAGTAAATTATGGGGGGAATTAAAGATCATAATTCGATGTGTTTAGGGAGGAGTTGATCTAAATAACAAGCAGCTCTTCTTAAAAGAGTGCTGTGTTGTACATCTCTTCATTAATGAACGAGCATCTGTAATTAAACTGATAAGAAGTCCCTCTTAAGCATCTTAAAGGTAATAAAGCGTGATCAATCTCGACTGACGGCTGCGAGTCACTGATAGGTCAGTGTTTGATGGCTTCACCAGCCGCTTGTTAACACTAATGGCTTCAGTATTGCTTTTCTGATTCATCTGAGGAACACATTATGGACTCGTGAAGATCCGGCTGTCCGTGATGTTTCCAGACGCGCTTCGGTTTGTTCTTGGAAAGGCTTCTGTCTGATAATTAGATGGAAACGCTCTTGGTCCAGAAGTGTCTGGATGAAGGCCAGAGGCGTCTATATTTAGTGTGTGTGAGAGAACTGTTCCCAGATCTTTGATGAATAAAAAGTTAAAAAGAAGAGCATTTATTCATCAAAGAATCCTGAAAAAGTATCGCAGTTTCCAACAAAATATTTGGCAGCACAACTGTTTCCAGCACTGATAATAAATCAGCATATTAGAATGATTTCTGAAGATCATGTGACACTTGGAAAGGCTTCTGTCTGATAATTAGATGGAAACGCTCTTGGTCCAGAAGTGTCTGGATGAAGGCCAGAGGCGTCTATATTTAGTGTGTGTGAGAGAACTGTTCCCAGATCTGCTCTGTGAAGCTGGATAGATGATTCCCAGGAGCTTCTGATCACCTTCAGTTCCTCTGTATCGCTGCTTCTGCTTCAGGAGCCAGATGTTATATTGGACATCAGGTGGAGGTCCGGCACAATAAAACTGCTTGCTGTAAGACTTTACCCTCATAACTGCATTCGAAATTAATTTATTTACAAATATATTTTTAAATATATTTCAAAATATAAAAAAAAAAAAAAGGAAAAAAAAGCTAAATAATTGTTTACGTAAATATATTT
>NW_015644353.1:807048-808938 GCF_001515625.1 Sinocyclocheilus rhinocerous
ATAATAAATCAGCATATTAGAATGATTTCTGAAGATCATGTGACACTTTATACTGGAGTAATGATGCTGGAAATTCAGCTTTGCATCACAGAAATAAATTATATTTTAAAGGATATTAAAATAGAAACCATTATTTTATATTGTAATAACATTTTTTACTGATTACTTTTTTTTTTTTTTACTAAGATTCCTGTTTTTTCTGTATTTTTGATCAAATAAATGCATCCTTGATGAGCTTTTATATATATATATATATATGTATATATGTATTCCATTCACATATGTCACATTTAAGGATTTTTTTTTTGTATATAGCACATGTGAACATAAAATACATTTGAATAAAAGAAAAGTAATGAATTAATGTAAAATTATAAATGAATTAATATATTTTCACAATACAAATGTTTGTTTTAAGACTTCACTCTGGATCTGCTTTGACCCAGAAGAAATACATAATTTCTGGGGGGAAAAAAGCATAGTTTTTAGTAAAGGAACGAAACTTTGCCATGGCTTTAAGAGCCTTAAAATACACTTTTTTTTTTTTTTTTTTTTTTTAGATTTTCAAAAATATGTTTTTTCTTTTTAAATAAAATTATCAAAATAATATAAATTGTCAAAACAAATTTGTAAAATATATTTATCATTTTCTCCATACATCACTCAAACATTTGGGACTAAACTTTTTTATGATAAACATGAATATGCCACCTATTGACGAACCATTGCAGCATGAAAAATGTATCACTTTTTTTCATCTAAAAAAAACCACATAATTTTCATAAATTAGGACTGTTTTTGCGCTATTATGATTTATAAATTTAAAGGAATTAAATTAAATTCCATTGATTCCAATGGGGCTGACACGGGTAATTCTCAGATTATATGATCTTATAAATTTCATACATTGATATATTCAACATTTTTATTTATTTATTTATTTATTTTTGTGTGTGGCTTTTCATGTGGTTCATGTATAATTTGATATTGCAAAGAATTTATTAATTTTTCATTACTAAAAAGGGGTAAATGCAGTAATAACAACACATTTAACACTCATTAATGAGACGTTTCTGATTAGATGCTATATGCTTTTATTAGAATTTTTTAAGTTTTGACTGTTTAATAAAGTAATGATTCAGCATTTGAAAACAGGTCTACAGATTTTGAATGCATTATGAGGGTTAAACGCATAATTCTCTCTCTCATTGAGATCAAGATCCTATTAAAATCGAATCTTTTAGATACTGTACATTTCAGCATTTCTCCCTCGTGTTACCGAATTCTCAGGCGTCAGATCGGTTGCACACAGCTCTTCCCAACCAGACGCTAATGCTCATAATTATTACTGGAATATAACACAGAGATTCGTCCGGTTCTCCTCGAAGCATTCGCCGCTCATCCAGGCGCCATCAGTGCAAAGAAACAACGTTCACTTCATATCGACTAGAGCTGCATCACGTTCCTGCTCATTCAGAGACTCTCTTCCATTTATGGACCTTTATCACTGATGCACTTGCAAAAAAAATAACAAAATCAATGGCTGGAGTTGTTCCACGGCTCTGATGCGCTTTACAGCTCGTCCTCTTTATTTTCACACAGACAGTTGGACAGTTTTGAGTTCTGCTATCATAATCACAGCCATTACGCTCTGCCTTCAAACGTGCCTTAATTTTACTCTCATTGTTGGCGTGTTGTGTGAATCTCATCTAACGGAGGACAATTGCAGCCGTTAATGTGTGTGTGCTTTCAAACTGTAGATCGTCAAGCTGCTCGTAATGTACATAGTGTAGTGGGAACCCTCGTTATGTGAAATCTTTGTGAGATTTGCAATTTACAATCATTTTTTTAAATTGTAAGAATAAATTAAAGCAATAAGCCCCAAGAAGC
>NW_015644353.1:808955-809132 GCF_001515625.1 Sinocyclocheilus rhinocerous
CTTCACACAGAGTATGATTTACAGAGTTTCGATTAATAAAAAGCGTAATTTTCGCACAATTACTTGAAGAGTATTATGTTGTGACTTCAAAACATTTTTAATATGCTGGGAGATTTGAAAACTGATGCTTTTGATTGTTAGCACCGCACATATCCAGCTTCATATCAATGGGTTTTC
>NW_015644353.1:809201-811435 GCF_001515625.1 Sinocyclocheilus rhinocerous
GCTTCGAACGTGGCTCAGCCAATCAGAATCAAGGACCGGAACTCTCCGTTTTATAATTTTTTTTTATATTATAAAAAAAAAACAGTAATGTTGATTTATAATGACATTGCAAGGGACAACATTTAAAATGCATAAACTTTAACGCTCCTGCTGTTTGACCCACACTTGAAATACAGGTTAAACTATTTTTATAAAGCGGAGAGTTCCGGTCCTTGATTCTGATTGGCTGAGCCGCGTTCGAAGCTGTTGTAAATGACTCTACAAAGTAACATACACCTTTGTTTACGTTTGTGTGTTGCTCGGCAACCACTTTGTAGCAACCACAACTGTTTCTGAGGAGCTACATTGTTTGGTGGAAGAATACTGTTTTTATTAATATCATTATACTTTATTTGCTCTGTTTTATTTTGTGAAACCTTACTACGTATATGGAATAACCGTTTTATAAAAGCAATAAGCCCCGTGAAGCCGTGGTTTACAGTGAATTTATAACAGCTAACTCCGCTTCACGTCGTACCTAACAACGCCCCTTAGCTGTTATAAATTCATTGTAAACCACGGCTTCTTGGGGCTTATTGTTTTTATAAATTAATGTATATGTTGGTTCAGTGATGTTCAATAACATTCAGTTAAACCAGTTGATTTAGATGTTACCATTTAGCATACCATTATTTTTCAGTGTATTATGTAATTACAAATGAATTTAAATGCATAACATACAGGTTTCAACTGAAATTACATAAAAGTATATTTTAGTTTACCATCAATGCTTTTCACTACATTTGTGTCACTTTAACCATATTTCAGAAAGAAAATACAAGTAAAGAGTCCTACTTAAGTGGGTCAAAAGCAATCTGAAGTTTAGCTTATTGCATTTAATATCCTTTTAAACAATAATATGTTTATTTCTGAAGGATTAGTGCCCATATGGCAAAAATATGCTGTATGTATATTTTTTAAATAGATTTCAAAATATAAAAAATGGGCAAAAATATATTTGAAAAATATATATAAACTATATCTTTCAAAATACATTTATGTAAATATATTTTCTGGCCATTTTTTTTTTTTGCATATTTAAAAAAATATAATTTAAAAATAAAAAAATATTTTTTAAACCATTTCTTTATATATATATATATGATCCAAGAAAATATATTCACGTCACATTTAAAGAAAATGTTTTTGTTGTCTATAAAACGTGAGAATGTATAACACTTTTGAATAAAAATAAGTCATGAATTTAGCCTAAATGTAGTCTGTAGGATTGGAAATGTATTTTCTTGCCCCTGAAATGCATTCAGATAAATGTATAAACACAATCATGTCTGAATGTCACACGTGAGACTGAACGCGAAGCTACATGTTCAGTACAGTGTGACTTAAAAAATAATCAGTGTTTTGTATTCTGCTGGTTATTGGAGCAGAACAAATGTCAGTGTAAATTGTTTCTTTTATAAATCGTCTCATTCCGTTCAATGCAGCGATGTGCATAAGAATGGATTTATGGCTGATTTCCGTGTTTCGTGAATGAGGCTCATCGTGTGTGTAAATGCGTCTCTGATCATGTCGTCTTCCTCCTCTTTCCTTCAGCTTTCATATTTCAGCAGACTGCGGTCGTGTCCGTCTTTGTAGGTGGTATTAATGTTTAAATACAAAGCGTGTTATGAGAGTCCTGGCATGTCAGGGATCAGCTGTGAGCTGCTATCGAGACTGAATGAAGAATCAGCGGCTCTGCTCTCATCAAGAGCTGCTTGGCTCTCTCAGGTCATATTTTGCATCCAGAATAAAAAAATAAATAAAAAAAATTCTGATCCAAGGGTGTTTTTAGCATAGACACACTTGCTCTTCTGCTGCTAGTCTGAGTGTCTGATAAACCGGCCAACAATACCAATGTGATTAAATAGATAAAATGTTATGTAAAATGCATTTCAATGTGTATTGTGTATACAGTATGCGATGTGTGCGTGTGTATATAATATCTATTTATTTTATATATTTATAAAATATTTTATATAGAGCGTACATGTATATACATAATAATGTATTAATTCTTTAATTATATACGTATATATATAAGTGCTGTCAAACGATTAATCGCGATTAATCGCATCCAAAATAAAAGTTTTTGTTTACATAATATATGTATGTGTGCTGTGTATATTTATTATGTATATATAAATACACACACATGCATGTATATATTTTGAAAATATTTACATGTATTTACATGT
>NW_015644353.1:811974-815460 GCF_001515625.1 Sinocyclocheilus rhinocerous
TATATATATATATATATATATATATATATATATATATATATATATATATATGCAAAAAAATGATTTTTTTTTTTCTTTTAATTTTAGTGTTTAGTATGACCTGAGCACTTTTTGTAGCAGTTTTCATAAGGATCCTTAAGCACTACACTGGTCTGTGTGGAGAAGAAGAAAAACATAGTAGTACTTATTGTGGTACTTTTATGCTAGTGAATGTTAAAATAAGTGTCTGTGTTCAGATGAGTTTGAATCAGCCAGAGCTGAACTGCTCCTCTAAAATCAACCTTGCCAAAGACAAAGGCCTGCAAAGGCGTCTCCGGAGACTCTGTGTTCCTGACCCCGGCGCCCGAGAGCATGTTTATCACACACCGCGCGCCGGAACCTCCGCGCCGCATATAAAGAAGCCCCGCGTCTCCCCAGCAAAGAGTGAAGCGAGGGAAATAAGGCTGGCGAGATTAGAATACCGAGTTTTGACACCTTAATGTATGCGGCTCACCTAATAGACGCTCCATCTCAATTAAACTCAGATTTGAGACTAGCGGAGCGCTCTCGAGTCTCGGAGAAGTTCATCAATCTTAGCAGTTCTTTCTCAGCAACAAAACAGAGTGGGGCAAATTTCTGCATTTAATTAATGTAGTGCTTCCTTTACTGCTGTTCAGCATCTTTCCAGCTTCAGTCGAAAGCGCCGAGAGAGATTAAGTGAAAAGCGGCGAGGAGAACAGCAAAGATCGGCAAACTCTGTAATGAATGTCTGAGTTTGGCACTGATGATGGATGAGCAGAGAATGCTGTTTGTCACTGACGCACGAGGCCGAATTCTGCAGCTGGATAGCGCGCGCTTAATTCGGATAGCGGCGATGCTAACCGTGCAATTAGAGCTTAATGAGCGAACCGTCAGCGGCAGAGTCGCACGTTGTTGGAACTATGCTCGTGATGGTTATTTCTTGCCGTTTCTAGCAGATATCTCACATTAATGATTCGCACGTGTAGCATGAACAGCCGTGTGTCTGCGCGCGGATCTGCAGCGATATTCCCGGTAATGACGTGATTTATCGCGCAATCGTTGCAGCATCCGGTAAACCGCAGGTTAACAGCTCATTCAGACACATCAGCGTCTCTTTCACACTCATCCTACATGAGCCCGTCTGATTCACAGTGTCTAACTGTCTGTTTTTGTTTTGTTTGGCAATTCCTCACATGCAAAAATGCACATTTCTGGACTTTTTTAGACTGTTTAAGCATGCAATATAATGCTTTTTGAATATGCACCCTGGTAATACCATGTTTTATTGTGTAAAAGCACAGCGTAAATCAGATAAATTGGTATTAAAAGACAAAATGATTTATTTTGATGTGAATATCTAGTAAATTTAAACAAACAAAAGAAACAAAATATTAGTTGTGAAAGTGAGACATGACCTTAAAGGGACAGTTCACCCAAAAATAAATAATGTCATCATTAACTCATCCTGAAGTTGGTCCAAGCCTGTACGAGTTTTTTTCTTCTGTTGAACACAAAAGAAGATATTTTGTAGAAGATCGGTAACCAAAAAGTTGACGGTAGCCATTGACTTTTTTAGTATGGAAAAAAATACTATGGAAGTCAATTGCTGCCGTCAACTGTTTGGTTGATGTTTGATTGTTTGAACCATTGTATTTTTGATGTACAAATCCTACTAACAATATAACTGCATTTGAAGAAACTTAATACAGTAAAAATGCAGTTTATGGCCCAAATGCTCAAACATCAACCAAATAGTTGATGGCAGCCATTGTCTTCCAAAGTATTTTTTTCCCCCATACTATAGAAGTCAATGGCTACCGTCAACTCTTTGGTTACCAATAATCTACAAAATATCTTATTTTGTGTTCAACAGAAGAAACAAACTCACAGGTTTGGAATGACATGAGGGAGAGTAAAGGGTGAACTGTTCCTTTAAGACAGTACGACTTACTGGTATATGCAGTGTATGTCAAATTAAGACACTAGATTTGAATACATACAGTACATGTGAATAGAGTGTATATTTTAACTAATATATTTCACCATACTTTCCCTACTTGATTAATCACTGTACATTAAGACAATTGTTTTGTACAGGTTTTCTGAAATGCAATGTTTAAATACGCAAATGAGGCCTTATCTCATTAAATATGCACTAATTTGCATACATTTTCAGAACATAATTCTGAACATTGGAAAAAGCCAAGTTCAAAATTCTAGTTTCATTTTGTCGTCATATTAGATATAAAGGTTTTAAGAGAAGACTATGGAATGCAAATGTTACCAGTGCATGAAAAAACCTCTAGTTTCTCATGAGTAGTCTAAACGAATATGTTAATGTACGTTGGTATTATTATCTGATAGTGTCACTGTATTATGGTACGACCCCGGTACTTTATGTATAGGTAGATTACCACATGAATAATGTATTGACAAACATGCATATGTATTTGTGAATAGTAAATTCACCTGTAAGTGAAGATGGGACCCTAATACAGCTTTCCTGCAGGCAATGCATGACCTGTATATAAAGGCAATGCAGGTCGCTTTGGATAAAAGCATCTGCTAAATGCCTGAATGTAAAAGTAAATCTGCGAGTCAAAAAGAGCTGAAGGAGCCGAGAGGGGAAGAGGTTACGCCACAAGGATGGAGGGATGTCTGAGATCGAAAGAACAAGGAAGAGGTAAAAAATAGAAAGGGAAAACCAGGCCAGAACAGAAGCAACAGCAGTGAGTGAGGAGGAAAAGAAACGGATGATAGAACGAACGAAGGAAGGAAGGAGGAGAGAGGGAGAGAGAGAGAGGGAGGGAGGGAGGTGTTAACCTTGAGAGAGCTCATCCATTATATTGCTGCTGCTGGTCTCTCTGTCACACTGTCAGAGACGCCGCCACCTCTACAGCACAGCAAAGGTCAAACACAACTCACTCCTGCTGCGCACACACACACACACACACACTTAAACACACGCAGCATTAACAGCAAGAGCTCATCTGAAAATTACAATGCTGTCATTATTTACTCACCCTCATTTTTGCCCAAATTTGTATTTTCATCAGGCTTCAAAAAGATTAAAAAAAAAAAAACTCACAAAGATACTTACGAGTAGATTTAGACTTTCAGAAGGCAAATGAAGTTCAAGGTTCTTTATTTGCCACATTCATATGCATGTGATGTAATGCAGTTAAAATGTTTTTTTTTTTTAGTTGCTCGTCCAAAAGTGCAACAACAAACAGAACCAAGAGGAATTATGGACACATCATTAAATATAGAATATAATGAACTACGAAGAATGTATAAATAAAATTAATAGGGGAAGGAATGAAGATTTTGTAAAAAAAAAAAAAAAAAATTCATTATTGGCAAGACTCATACGGATTATATATACAGTGGGTACGGAAAGTATTCAGACCCCCTTAAATTTTTCACTCTTTGTTATATTGCAGCCATTTGCTAAAATCATTTAAGTTAATTTTTTTTCCTCATTAA
>NW_015644353.1:815737-828434 GCF_001515625.1 Sinocyclocheilus rhinocerous
TATATATACTGTATATACACTAAGAACACCCTAGCAATCTATAGCAACCACTCAGAAAACCCTAGCAACCCCATAGCAACCACTCAGAAAACCCTACCAAACTCATAGCCTTGGTAACCTCAAAGTAACCACTCAGAACACCCTAGCAACCACCCAAAGGTCCATAGCAACCTCTAAGAACAACCTAGCAATCTATAGCAACCACTCAGAAAACCCTAGCAACCACTCAGAAAACCCTACCAAACTCATAACCTTGGTAACCTCAAAGTAACCACTCAGAACACCCTAGCAACCCCTTAGCAACCACCCAAAGGTCCATAGCAACCTCTAAGAACACCCTAGCAATCTATAGCAACCACTCAGAAAACCCTACCAAACTCATAGCCTGGGTAACCTCAAAGCAACCACTCAGAACACCCTAGCAACCACCCAAAAGTCCATAGCAACCACTAAGAACACCCTAGCAGCCCATAGCAACCACTCAACCCCTACCAAACAGATGTCTTTGTACACAGACTTCATTGTGTGAGTCTGTGTTTTTAAACTGTAGGGAAAGCAGATGTGCACGTGCTCGACCGCCTGCCGGACACTGTGACATTTCCAGAAACGACACGTGACGTCCGGAGACCTTAATCTGCTTTACTATTGACTATTGCAGTCATTCCTCAAGCAGGACGGATGAAACCAACTACAGACGTGATCATAGGTAGGCAACTGTGCATGAATCAAACATCTGAAGGCCACAGAACAAAATATGTCAAATGTGAGATATTTTCCTCCCTGATTTAAAACACAAGCATTTGTTAAAGCAGAATAAATGACGAGGGGATGTACTCTCACAGCGAACAGTAAAATTACTCTAACGCACAGCCTCAAATGGCTTCTCTTGTACTTTGTCACATTCTAAAACACAAGGCTTTAAATGGGTTTGGCAGCTCGGCAGATAATGACAGATTCTCATTTCAGTCATGTCATTTATCCCAAAGTGTCAAATGAAATGTGTTTCTGTTCATCTGGATTTTAAATGTAATATATCTTTGTTCTTTTTTATGACGCACAGCACAGCTGAACTTCAATGGAAAGATAGTCTTGATGATCAATTACGCCAAAACTGATTCCAAAAATATAAAGTTGTTCCAGAGCGCTAACCTCTGTTTTCCCCCCGACTAGTGGAGGTGAATGATCCGTGGAAACATTCAATCGCTTTTTAACGTTAGCAGGGCAGAGGATCTTCCGCTCGCGTAGCTTTCAAGGTGGTGAGAAAATTCTCATCTGGTTGTTTGCTTTGTTTTTTGTCACATAGTTGCTCTCACACACACACACACTACACACACACACACACGCACGCATGCACACACGCACACACGCACACGCACACTCACACACACACACACACACACACTCACACACACACACAGTCTGGTCAGCTATCCTTGTGGGGACTCTCCATAGGCGTAATGGTTTTTCTACTGTACAGACTGTATATTCTATTGCCCTACACCAACCCTACCCCTAAACCTACCCCTCACAGGAAACTTTCTGCATTTTTAGATTTTCAAAAAACTTAATTCTGTATGATTTATAAGCTTTTGTACCCGTGGGGACCACAATTTAGGTCCCCACCGTGACACGAGTCCCCATGAGTCTGTGTGTACACAATGCAAACTGACTGTGAGTGGGAGGGTGTGAAAACCAGATGTAGTTCATTAGTGCCATTGTAAGCGTGACTGTGTGTGTGTGTGTGTCCTCTTATTAAAGCTGCAGTTCTTTGGATTGTTATCGACTTAAACACTTGCTCTGGCATTTCCACCCTGACATCATGTTCAGTTACTGCTCCAGTGTGTCTGAAGAGACCGTTACAGCAGCAGAGAACAGCCCTGCTGTGTCCGCGCTTCAGATCCAGCACACACATATAGATGTATTCATACACTGCATTATACATACATATAGAGCCTCGGCATCAGGAGCATTTCAGGACATTCTTATACGTACAGGCAAACATCACTACTACTAGTGCTAGTAAATATTGGTAATGAGATCAAATCTCTAGCACCAGTATTAAAGTATTAAAGTTAAGCATTGTTCTGGATCGATCATAGCATAGCAGTGCCATAGCAACCACTCACAACACCCTAGTAACCCCATAGCAACTATTAAGAACACCCTAATAACCCCGTAGCATCCATTTAGAACACCCTAGCAACCCCATAGCAACTATTAAGAACACCCTAGTAACCCCATAGCATTCAGAACACCCTAGTAACCCCATAGCAACTATTCAGAACACCCTAGTAACCCCATAGCATTCAGAACACCCTAGCAACTCAATAGCGACTATTCAGAACACCCTAGTAATCACATGGCAACATGTTTAAAAAACTTCAGCAACATGAGTGAGTTTTGTGCATATTTCTTCAGTTTGGCTCTGCTCCTCCACAGATCTTGGCAATAAACATGAACATCCAGGCGCCAATGACCAGTGACAGATCTTCTAATTTGCCATTGGAGGACATCAACTGCCCCACAAAGCCCCTGCTCGCCTCTGTTATTCTTCCTCTCATTATGCGCTCGTTCTGTTGGGCGAGGAGCAGGTGGCGGAGCGGCTGAGAGACGGTCCCGCCGAGAGTTCCAGCGACTGATGTTCATTCTCAGCCAGACTGAACGGATCCAGACAGATCCAGATCCATCACGACCCGAGAGCTCAAGAGCTCCAGCAGTCCGCTTTGAGTTTCTTCTGTAAATGCTGCTAGATGGAACAGAATTATAATTATTAACACAAATGTTCGGATTTCTTTGTGTTTCGTTTGAAATGTTAATCTGTCCAGTTTTCCAGTTTTTTCCAGCAGTTTAGGATTGTGTAAGTGAGATGATAATATTTGTAACCATATTTAAACTTTTTAAGGGTTGCTTACACGTTTGCGTTAGACATCAGGAGACTGGACTGAGTTTAAATCGTGTCATTCAGCATCATTATTTTCTTCCTCATTTTTATTTCATTATTTGAAGATGAAGCGTGTCGAGTTGAGTTTTGTCTTTATAAACTCACTGCAGTAAGTTGTTTCTGTCAGTGAGACTAAATTATGATGAAGAGAAGAAATCTGATGAGTTTCTCTATTTCAGATCACCCACTGAGATGCTCTTTGATTCTTAAACTACAACTGAAGAACACATGAGTGTTGTTCACCTGTACAGATCAAGCTGCTGTGGATGCTTGCTAGGGTGTTCTGAGTGATTGCTATAAACGTTGCTAGGGTGTTTTGGGTGGTTGATGAGGGGTTGCTATGATGTTACTAGAGCTTTGTGATTGCTAGAATGTTCTGAGTGATTGCTATAAACGTTGCTAGGGAGTTTTGGTTGTTGCTATGGGGTTCTAAAGGTGTTCTGAGTGATTGATAAGGGGTTGCTAGGGTGTTTTGGGTGGTTGATGAGGGGTTGCTATGATGTTACTAAAGCTTTGTGATTGCTAGGATGTTCTGAGTGATTGCTATAAATGTTTCTAGGGGGTTCTAAAAGTGTTCTGAGTGGTTTATAAGGGGTTGCTAATATGTTCTGAGTGGCTTATAAGAGGTTGCTAGGGTGTTCTGAATAGTTGTTATGAGGTTACTAGGGCTTTGAGATTTCTTGGGTATTCTGAGTGGTTGCTTTGGGGTAGCTAGGGTGTTTTGAGTGGTTGCTAAAGAGATGCAAGGGTGTTCTGTGTGTTTGATAAGGGGCTTCTAGGTTGTTCTGAGTGGTTGATAAGAGGTTGCTATGAGGTTACTACAGCTTTGTGGTGCCAGAATCTTCTAAGTGATTGCTATAAGATTTGTTACACTGAAAAAAAAAAAAAACAATTCATTGAATTTACTAAAAAAAAAATTAAGGTAAGTGGTTGCAATCAATTTATTTTAGCTACATTTAAATAAACAAATTTAGTTCACTAACTTTCAACATTTTTTTTTAAATGTAGCTAAAATAAATTGTTTGCAACCACTTACCTTAAAAAAATTTAGTATCATTTTTTTCAGTGTAAGACGTTTTGGGTGGTTACTAAGGGGTTGCTAGTGTGTTCTGAGTGGTTGATAAGGGGTTGCTAGGGTGTTATGAGTGCTGTTATGGGGTTACTAGGGCTTTGAGGTTGCTAGGGTATTCTGAGTAGTTGATAAGGGGTTGCTAGGGTGTTTTGGGTGGTTGCTAGGGTGTTCTTAGTGGTTACTATGGGGTTGCTAGGCTGTTTCGAGTGGTTGCTATGAGGTTGCTAGGGTGTTCTGAGTTCTGTTATGGGGTTACTAGGGATTTGAGGTTGCTAGAGTATTCTGAGTAGTTGATAAGGGGTTGCTAGGGTGTTTTGGGTAGTTGCTATGGTGTTCTGAGTGGTTGTTAAGGAGTTACTAGGGAGTTCTGAATAGTTCCTATGAGGTTTCTAGGGTGTTCAGAGTGCTGTCACGAGGTTACTAGGGATTTGAGGTTGCTAGAGTATTCTGAGTAGTTGATAAGGGGTTGCTAGGGTGTTTTGGGTGGTTGCTAAGGAGTTGCTAGGGTGTTCTGAGAGTCTGTTTTGAGGTTACTAGAGCTTTAAGGTTTCTAGGGTGGTCTGAGTGGTTGCTATGGGGTTGCTAAGGTGTTTTGGGTGGTAGATAAGGAGTTGCTAGGGTGTTCTGAGTGGTTACTATGGGGTTGCTAGGGTGTTCTGAGTGGTTTCTGGAATAATAACAACAGATTCTTGACTCACCAAACACCACTAATAACGGAGTGGATATAACGGCTCAGTATCTCACTTCGCTTCAGCCTCTTTCCCCACATCAGCGACGAGGCGGCAGCGGGTTAATTGCGTCTAAGAATACATTTGGCTGTTTGGCTGTTGTATTTTGTCTCAAGGGTTTCTAGCATTTATCAGCGGTTCTGCTTTCTCACTTTCTTCTTCTCTCATTACTAACTCCACTATTCGTACCCGGATAAAGTGCACAGTGCAGATGTATAAAGTTCATCGCTTCGTTCAGAGTAACTTGTTAGTCTCAAGCACTTATAGGAATCATTTTTATTCCCACAGCACATCTTGACCCAGAATTGCATGCGTAATATGGCTCTATTTTCCACAAGGACGGCTCCATACTGTTCACAGATAATATTTGGCCCATGCAGAACCATGATGGATGACGTCTAGTTAGAGTTTCCCAGAGTGCAACGTGCTCTCCTACAGTAGCTGGATTTTTTACTTCATTAAATTTTTCATTACGCTCTCATTATCGGATGGCTATGTAAGATCATTAGCCTCAAATGCGCACGTTATATGTATATTAATAAAGCCATCTAGCTTATTAATAGCTATAGCAATAAATGCATCATTTGTTTAGCAGTTATTGTTGGTTGTGTTTGCATTTCCAGCTGATAGATGGGCGGAACTGTGCTCTCTCTTTTATTTTTAAAAGCTTCCCATCGTGCTTCTGACATGCCGCTCGTTTCATTAAAAGCAAAACTGCAGAAAGCGAGACATCTCGGCGGAGCTCGTCTTTAATAAGCATGTGTTTGTTTTTCCAGTTAGATGTTGTTCAGGCCTCTATGTCTGGTTAAAGGAAGCAATGTTATATATATATATATATATATAAAACATTTCTGTCCCCCTCACTTCTGAAATGATGGCTACGCCCCTGGCTGTACTAATTTCAGTTTTAAGGTGTTTTGTTGGCATGACGTATAGTTTTACATGCACATTGCCAGAGCATTGTTGCTGTGTAAAATTAAAACGTGCAAAATGGAAATAGTGCGAAGCAACATGTACTGAAAATTAAGAACAGAAGAAAACAGTGTAAATATGACGATGTTGATCAACACTAGTCATAGGAGTCGTATCTCTAACTGTTAACCACCACATGTTGTTCTTTTCTGTACTGAACCTTGTTTGCGCACAGGATAAAAAAAAATGAATAGAAAAGGTAATTGTGACTTTTTAACAATTCAGACTTTTTTTTCTCAGAATTGGGAGGAACTCAAAATTCTGACTTTCCTTGTAGAAAATCTAAGTTTACATCTTGCAATTCATATCGCAATTCTGTTTTTTTTTTTTTTTTCCACCACAGATTAATACAAAATAAAGGTAATTGTGACTTCTTATTTCACAATTCAGACTTTTTCCAAAATTCTGAGTTTTTATCTCAAAATAGATTTTTCTCAGAATTACAAGATATAAACTTAGAACTGTGAGATGCAAAATAGAAATGTCAATAAAGAAAGAATTCTGAGTTTACATTTTACAATTCTGACTTTTCCCTCCGGAATACTGTTTACATTTTGCAATTCTGTTTCTTTGCTTTCTCCACTAATTAAAAAGAAAGTTAAAAAAGGGACTTTTCCCCCCCTCACAATTCAGAATTTTCTTCTCACAATTATGCATTTATATGCATTTATATTTTGCAAAGAAAACTTTCATATTTGTGAAAAGTGTCACAATGCAATTCATAATGCAGTTCAAAACACCCCACAGGAAGATGAAATGGTATGACAGGAAGTGGATTTAAATTTACTGAATTTAAAAGTGCATAATGCATTCTGGGAAATGAACTTTTTCCACCCTGGTTTGTCTGTAAGTAGACTTTTTTAACCTATTGGTTGATTGTCTGTCTGTCAGTAAGGTCTATAAAACTTTCAAATGTAAATACTTTTAACCTGATTGTATATTTATGTATTTATTTTTAAGAAGCCATGTAAAACCCTCAAATGCAAAACGTATTAACCTGATTTATTTATGTATTTGTTTATTTATTTATTGCAGTAAGGCCTACATAACTTTCAAACGTAGACTTTTTTTTAGTATTTATTTGTCTATTGTTTGTTTGTTAGTATGGCCTTATAAAACCTTGAAATATAAAGAATTGATTTCACCTATTTTATTTTTTTATTTTATTTTTATTTTTGGTAGTGAAGCCAATATTCAAAGATTTTGACACTTTTTGGGGGTTATATGAATTTCTTAGAATTTCTGTTGATTTTAATTCTAGTTCCTGTTTGCTACCTCAGTTTTATGCTTTTTTTAAATTCAGTAATTGAACTGAAATTTAATTGGAATTAATTAAATTTAAATTCTGCATGGATCACACCCATGGCGGCTTTCTCTGACCATGACTGTCTTAGTTAAGCGTCCAGCTTCGCCTGCAGACGATAAGAGTGTCTTCTCACGCTCTCCTGCTCAATGACTCGAGGAAGGTGTCATTTCTCAGATTGTTCCCGGCGGCGGTCTGCGGAGGAGAATAGAATGTTTGAAACAGACTGTTCAATTAGGCGCGTGCTGCTGTGAAATTGCCTCCAAACGATAAGCCTTTATTATATCTGCCTCGAGCCGTGCATCAAACGCACGTGCACAAGCAAACAAGATGTGCAAGGCCTTTCTATCGTACAGTCAGCTCCTGCTGTATTAGTAGTAGTGTTTTAATTTTGTCAGGTGTTTTAATCTTTCAAAATGCTCTCGAGGTATTTTGATGTCATACACCGATCGGTCTGCACACGCAAACAAGATGTGCAAGGCCTTTCTATCGTACAGTCAGCTCCTGCTGTATTAGTAGTTGTGTTAATTTTGTCAGGTGTTTTAATTTAAATTTTAGATTTTATTATATTTAGTCAACCTGTCCTGTTTTTTTGTTTAATTAGAGGGGTGGTTGACTGTTTTTTATTTTTCTAGGCTTGATTGTGTTTATGGGGTGCAGTCTAACATGTGTTAATGCTTTGTTTTTTTAAAAACGCATTATTTTTCACATAATTTACCTTTATTTTACACCGCTCTGTCCCTTCTCTGATGAATGCTCTGATGATTTCCTGCTTTTATGAAGCCCCTCCCTCAGAAATACGCGATGGGCTCTGATTGGTTAGCTGTGGCCCAGTGTGTTGTGATTGGCTAAACCGCCTAGTGCAGTCCAGAAATGCCACGCCCCCTAAACGTCACGTTTGTATTGTACACAATGGCGTCCTCAATACTGCTTATCAATTTGAGCCCGATTGAGACCCAGAGAATATTAGTGAAGAGGATCGTGCAAGCACGGATCTTACAGGACGCTTCAGAATGGTTTGTTTTTTTGTTTGTTGTTGTCTCCTACTTTAGATACGCTGTTATTTGTAAATGCTACTGCTTATGTTAGCTTCTAATACAGAGTTTTATCCTGATTAAAGCTTTAATACAGCAGAATACATGATTGCGTTGTAGCATTTTTGTAACAGTAAGAAGTGTTTGCCAGCAAGTATTGCTCGCAACCACGGCAACCGCGTGCACATCAGTGTTTTGCTTCTCATAGCTATGTGAAAAATATCTGTCTGTCTATACACATAAAGTGTTTAATTGGAACACAGTTCATTGATGGAGCTGACGAGCTGATCTAAATCAGATGAGAGACAGAGAGAGAGAGAGATTGCAGGGGAGGCGAGGAACAGGATTAAGAACCGCTGCTTTAGAACATTGATTTTGAAACTTGTAAATCCATTAAGGTCATTGCACACCGAGTAAGTTTTTTCGTATTCATCATCCTAAAAATTCGTCACGCACAGAAGCCTTGCACATTGAATCCGATGAGTGTTAATTAATCCATTGCGAAAAAATAGCAAAACAAGCAGTGAGGATGATTTTGTTGTCCTTCTGCTGCGGGATTATCTCGAGCAATTCAAAGTTTATATTTATATTCCGTCTCTTTCTATTCCGCACTTTGTTTGTCATACAGTGCTTTGTGCTGCAAGACGAAGTGGATCAACTTGTCAGACGCCATTCTGGATTTTGGCGTTTTGGCGAATTGTCAAAACACGTCTCAAAATGCTTGCTATGGATGCGAAAAACGCAGAAAATTGAACCCAATCTGAATTTTTTTATGACGGACGAAAGTTTCAGAGGCAGTGTGTAAACGTGATTGACACAACGTGAGGTCGTATTTATTTTTTAACGTGCGAACATTTCGGACGAGAATTTCGGACTTAGTGTGCAATGACCTTTAGAATCGTTAGAAGACAGAATCGCGATTCATATATGAATAGATTTTTACGCGCACCCCTAGTTTTGACGGCATGGCAACAACTCTTCCTTTTCTCTACCACATGGCCCCGCCCCCTTTGTTGCATGTCCCCGGGGGCGGGGTTTATGTAAATTTCTGGGTTTGTGATGTCACCAACCCAGGAAGTAGCTCGTTGTAGTCTCTACCAGCCATTTTTGTAGGCATTAAACTACCATAATTTTAAAAGACAATATCTCCGTTTGCATTGAATTTTCAGTGTCGTAACTCTGCGGATATTGTTTATGCTGAAACAGCAACATTACACACTAACTAAAGTGTAAAAAAAGTGAAATCACAATCAACCACCAAATCTGGGAATTTGAGTCTAGTTTTACTCAATTAAAACTCGTTCACGTTTTAGTCATACTGCATAGTGGCATAATTATTTTGCTCAAAATTATAATCACGATTACTGATCATGATTGTTGTCATTTGAGAAATGACGTCAGAATTATTGCACTTGACGTCAGAATTATGAACACAAATCTAGAGAATATCGACTCATACGCATGCTTTATTTGACAATATCTAGTTGCCAGATTTAAAATATTATTAGAAATGTAAACACACTCTTTATATTATGAGAACTGGTTAAAAAAAACTGAGAACTGGTTAACTATTAAGACCAGAGAATTAGTTGACATGTAGTTGCAAAGTTACTTATAATTAGTAGAATATCTAAAGTGGACTATCAAAATAAAGTGTAACCACTCGTTCCCTTGTTTTAATTAAATTGTGCACATCATAATTAATTCCCTTGATTTGATTCAACTAAAGGGTGGCCACGATTTAATAAAACAAGTGAACGAATTATTACATTGTGCACATGATTGTCTTAGAGCGAGGGAATTAATTATGATATTGTGCACACAATTTAGTTAAAAAGGGAACAAATTCTTTCTTTTGACCTATTGCATGTCCAGATATTCATACAACAAAATATATAAATGTCATTAGTTTGATTTCTAGTGAATGCATGAACTTATAGAGAGTATAGCTTGAGTGCATGTAAATGAGTAAACTTAATATTTTCAATTAATATTTTAAATTACGTTTAATTGATGATTAAAGCGCCAGTAAATACATTTATGTTAAAAAAGATTTATATTTCAAATAAATGCTGTTCTTTTCAACTTTCTATTCATGTTTTTACTGTATTTCATATAATATATATGTATATACATTATACATATACAGAATATTATGTAACTATATAAATGCAGCTTTGGTGAGCAGAAGAGATTCTTTCAAAAACATTACACTGTGGAAAACAGCAGTTCAGTAATGCAGCAGCAGTTGTTCAGAACTGAAGATATTAACAGAAAATTAGTGCTGAATTTGTGTTTGTTCAAAAGTAATCAGTCACAGATTTATTTACAGTAAATCTGAATTTCCAGATGATAAATATAGTCTGAAGAAGCATTTGAGGCTGTTTTGTCAGTGAAACGAGTGTGTTTAGTGTTTTGTGCTGCTTGCTCGTTGTCTTTTTGAACTTATTTAACATTTATTCATATTTCTGATGTGGTTTGCAGTGTTGAGTGTGAGTGTGTGTGTGTGTGTGTGTGTGTGTGATCTCTTTATCAGTGTGTTGCTGATATCAGCATACTACACCCTCTGCCACTGCAGTCACTTCATCTGACAATGAAAAATATCCTTCCTTAAGGCTAATGCTGAAACATAGCCTGTGTGTGTGTGTGTGTGTGTGTGAGTGTGTGTGAGTGTGTGTGTGCGTGTGTGGACCTGACTTACATTTCACTGCTGGTCATATATTCTCTATATAACCATGTATGTGACAAATAAAAATCTTGAATCTTGAATCATATAACAGGCGTATCAGCATCCCGTTCGATCTCACAGTCATCTTCTTCTCTGTCATGTTTTAAGCAGCATTTGCGTTAAAGATTCTCAGAGCTGATTTTTCTTGCGTCACTTCACACTACTGTACATATTCAACAACACTCGCTGTGAGACTGTGAATGTTTAACAGCTGCATTATCTGAAAACACACACAAAACCAGCACGAGATTGAACTAGAATAATCAAACATGCTATTGTTCAAAAGTTTGTGGTCAGTAAGATGATTTAATGTTTTTGAAAGTCTCTTCTGCTCAGCAAGGCTGCATTTATTTGATCAAAAATACAGTAAAAATTTTGAAAATTTATTGTAATGTAAAACAGGTGTTTTCTATGTGAATATCTGTTAAACTGTAATGTATTCCTGTGATGTGCAGCTGTATTTTCAGCATCATTACTCCAGTCTTCAGTGTCACATGATCTTCAGAAATCATTCTAATATGCTGATTTGCTGCTCAAGAAACATTTCTGATTATTATCAATGTTGAGAACAGTTGTGCTGCACAATATTTTTGTGGAAACTGTCGTACATTTTATTTTTCAGGATTCACAGATGAATAGAAAGTTCAAAAGAACAGCATTTGAAATATAAATCTTTTGCAACATTAAAAACCTTTTTTACTGTCTATTTTTTACTGTCTATTTTTACTAATCTTTACTGTCACTTTTGATCAATTTAATGCATCCTTGATTAATAAAAGTATTCATTTCCTACAAATAAAATCTTACTGACCCCAAACTTTTGAATGGTAGTGTATCACAATTTCCACAAAAATATAATGTTTCTTGAGCAGCAAATCAGCATATTAGAATGATTTCTGAAGATCATGTGACACTGAAGACTGGAGTAATGATGCTGAAAATACAGAAATAAATTACATTACAATAATAATATGATATATGAATATCATATAATAAATATAATTTAATAATAGCAAAAAATGTGACAGCATATTAGAATGATTTCTGAAGATCATGTGACACTGAAGACTGGAGTAATGATGCTGAAAATACAGCTGTGCATCACAGAAATAAATGACAGTGTACAATAATAATATGACATGAATATTATATAATAAATATAATTTAGTAATATATCAATATAATAATTTCAATTTTATTTTTTATCAAATAAATGCAGTCTTGTTGAGCAGAAGAGACTTATTTTTGAAAAACACAAAAAATCTGACTGAGCCCAAACTTACTGTGCATTAAATGATTGACTATAGGGGATTATTTGCTGTGATGCTGCTTAGTTTCTGACACTGGTTGGTTGACAGGAAGGAAACACTCTGTGTGTGTGTGTGTGTGTGTGTGTGTGTGTGTGCGTGCGTGTGTGTGTGTGTGTGTGTGTGTGTGTGTGTGTGTGTTAGTGTGTGTGTGTGTGTTTATTTATTTATTTTTTTTAATTATTTGAATGTACATTGCTCTATTTTTATCTGAATTAAATAATTGCAAATAGAATTTCTTTGAAAAACATCAACTTTTTAAACAATAGTCTATTGCAGGAAACCAAACGTGTTCGGATTGTCATGACAACAGCAAAGTTTCACGCAGGGTGAGAAGCAGCATGTTTTAATAAGCGCCATTGCATTTTAACACAGAATTTGGAGGTGATCTGTACTCTATTGATTGTATAAACAGTAACACGTTTTTGTGATTGGTCAGAGTGAATGTCATCACAGGCCGTCATACTGTATTCATAGTGTGATTTACAGTAGCGCTGATGCTCTGAATCAGAGTGGATTCTGTCCATTTCAAGACACATCGTGTCAAGTCACTGTAAAATTGTGAATGTGAAGTGTGTGTGTGTGTGTTTGTGTGTGAGTGTGTGTGTGTGT
>NW_015644353.1:829470-832758 GCF_001515625.1 Sinocyclocheilus rhinocerous
AGAGAGTGTGTGTGTGTGTGTGTGTGTGTGAGACGCTCGCTGTGGGAAAGCAGTGCTCTGAAATCATCTCTCTCCGCTTGCTTTCTTAGAGTCGATCTGAGGAGGCGCGTCTGATCAGTGCAGAACAAATCTGAGCCGCTCGAGCAGAACCGTGTTTTGTCTTTCATCACTCACGGTGAGACGCGGAATGAAGGAATCTGTCTTTCGTTTCATGTGAGCGATTCGGTAAAAAGAAAGCCGAGCGCCATGCTGACCATTTATTCTGTTACGCCTTTCCATTTCAGAGCTCTGCTGGCGTGAGATTCAGATCCATCTCCCGTCTGATCGATCGGGTATTGATTTGATCAGTCCTGGTTTAAGAATCTCACAAAGACACCACATGTTCACTGTTTCATCCCAAACTCGAATGAACATGGGAAAGCAGTGCTCTGAAATCATCTCTCTCCGCTTGCTTTCTTAGAGTCGATCTGAGGAGGCGCGTCTGATCAGTGCAGAACAAATCTGAGCCGCTCGAGCAGAACCGTGTTTTGTCTTTCATCACTCACGGTGAGACGTGGAATGAAGGAATCTGTCTTTCGTTTCATGTGAGCGATTCGGTAAAAAGAAAGCCGAGCGCCATGCTGACCATTTATTCTGTTACGACTTTCCATTTCAGAGCTCTGCTGGCGTGAGATTCAGATCCATCTCCCGTCTGATCGATCGGGTATTGATTTGATCAGTCCTGGTTTAAGAATCTCACAAAGACACCACATGTTCACTGTTTCATCCCAAACTCGAATGAACAGATATGTGACCCTGGACTACAAAACTAGTCATAAGGGTCAATTCTTTTTTAAATTGAGACATATAGGACAATATTTGGCTGAGATGCAACTATTCGAAAATCTGGAATCTGAGGGTGCAAAAAAATCTAAATATTGAGAAAATCATCTTTAAAGTTGTTCAAATGAAGTTCTTAGCAATGCATATTACTAATCAAAAATTAAGTTTTGATATATCTACGGTAGGAAATTTACAAAATATCTTCATGGAACATGATCTTTACTTAATATCCTAATGATTTTTGGCATAAAAGAAAAATGTATAATTTTGACCCATACAATGTATTGTTGGCTATTGCTACAAATATATACATGTGCTACTTAAGACTGCTTTTGTGCTCCAGGGACACATATACAGATTGGATTTTGTTTTTAAAAATTTGCATAAAATTTTCATTACTGTAACTGTTTTTATTTTTTTTAAATAAAGTATATTTTCAGTAGTTTTACACAATTATTTTAGTTTTATTTTAAACCACCATTAATTCAAGTAAATTAAACAAATTCTACCACAATATATACATGCTTTACTTTTTGAATTAAATATATTTTACCTGTTTTTTTTATATGTGAGTTGTGTGTAATGGTAAAATATCCAGTAGAATAGAGGTCAGATGTGATTTGGGGTTTCGGACAGGTTTCATGAGGTTCACCTGCACTACACCACTTTACATGTTTTGGAATTCTGTAATATTTACACCATTTATTTATTTATTACAAAATAAAGTTTTTTTACAGTACTTAAGACTGCTTTTGTGCTCCAGGGTCACATATACAGATTGGATTTTGTTTTTAAAAATTTGCATTAAATTTTCATTACTGTAACTGTTTTTATTTTTTTTTAATAAAGTATATTTTCAGTAGTTTTACACAATTATTTTAGTTTTATTTTAAACCACCATTGATTCAAGTAAATTAAACAAATTCTACCACAATATATACATGCTTTACTTTTTGAATTAAATATATTTTACCTGTTTTTTTTATATGTGAATTGTGTGTAATGGTAAAATATCCAGTAGAATAGAGGTCAGATGTGATTTGGGGTTTCGGACAGGTTTCATGAGGTTCACCTGCACTACACCACTTTACATGTTTTGGAATTCTGTAATATTTACACCATTTATTTATTTATTACAAAATAAAGTTTTTTTACAGTCATTTTTAGTTTTGTTTTAAACTTGCATACATTTTATTTAAATTGTCAAAATTATTTTAAAAAAATCTTAATACTACTATTTTTTTATGCACAAAATTGATTTTTTTGTGTTTTTGACAGGTTAAATTGTATTCACTTGCACATATGTTTATTGCAGTAATTTAGCAATATTTACAGTATTTTTTTACGAAAAGTTTTTTTTTTTCCATTTATGTGTGTGTGTGTGTGCATGTGTGTGTGTGTGTGTGTGTTTTAGTCTCTCTGTGAGTCTGTCATGTCTCTGTCGTCTCTGTGTTTTCTTTCATTTTGGCGTCCAGCACTAGAAACAGGCGCCTGTTTCCACCAATCACACACAGAAGATTCTCAGATCAATACATGCACACATATTTACTCAACAATAACAGCAAGATGACTGTCAAACAGTCAGATCACACGCACGCACGCACACACACACACACACACAGAGAGAGAGAGGCTGTGTTCCAAACCCTAGTGAGCTGCACATGTGGGCTGTATTTTAAGGCGTCACTCTTGAAACTAAGGCTGTTCCTGAAGGTAGGCTACATAACAATATGCTGCCTTTTAAGAAACCAGACATATTTTTTTCTGTAGTGTGTAGAAAGATTCAGATCAGTCATTTATGAAGTTCCAGGTTCAGTTTCAGGACGCTCCCTTAGAAGACAGCTGCCTATACAGACACACACTGAGTGAATCTGTCCTGAATGCCCAGATCATATTTCACCCCATTATAAAAAGACACTTTTAAGAAATTATGATTAAGGAGCATTATGTATTTGAATTACCGTGTTTAATACATTGTATATTATTTATGACGCATGATTTTATTAGTTGCATTATTATTATAACTGATCTAAATATTTTTTTTGTTTTATTGTTCATATTTTATTTTATTTTATTTTATTATTTTATTTTATTTTATGTATTTCTTTTATTTATTTTTTTATTTTATTTATTTATTTATTTTTAATTTTTTAAATTTTTTTTAAATTTTATTATTTTATTTTATTTTATTTTATTTTATTTTATTTTATTTTTTTATTTTATTTTATGTGACCTGGTTTTGTGCAATTCACCCAGACAGACGTCAGTTTTCCACTACACGTGCAAATATTTTCAGATTTCTCCTCATGCGACTGTAAACACACGCACACACATTTGTGTCTCATTTGCTCGGGTCTGTCTCATTATTCTCATTTCTCTGTCATTCCATACTTAATTCCCAACTCCATTCTTTCCCTGCATCCCTTTCTCAATCTTTCACTTGATTTCCTCCTCCTTATTTCTGCT